>NW_021639812.1:787666-862862 GCF_001865345.1 Cryptosporidium ubiquitum | reverse complement strand
ATAAAATATTATTAATAATATTATTAAACAATATTTGACATTTTTATTATTACTATTAAACATTAATTATTATCTATTAACTACTATTTCTAATATGTATTTGGATATCCTTCAGTTATAGTAAATCCTATCATCTCATTCTCCGTATTCTTATTTGTCTGTTGATGAGATGATATTATTATTATATATGTTGAACTATTCTTAACATTATTTGCAAATTCAACAAAATCTTTTCCTCTTATATTCTCAAATTCTTTAAGTAATGAAGGTTGCATATATGGCTTTCTTCTCATCATAAATGAATAATATAATTGATTAAATCTGGTCTCCTCTGAATCTCTTTTTATAGTTATTATTCTTTTTGATTTTCTCAAAAAACTCTTTTCTTTCAATTCCATATGATTACCAAAATTATATATGCGCTTTAATACCTCTGTTGAATATTCTATTATTGGCTCAATCCCATTATCACCATATCTTATTGGAGATAAACTTAATATATTTAACTGAATATAATTTTTTTTTATCTCCCATTTTAAACTTAAATTTACTTTATCTAAATATGCTAATTCTGATAATTTAAATATTGATGTTTCTAAAATATTAAGCATTAATATATTCTTTATATTATTATCAATCATTATTGATATTAAAACAAGATTTACCATACTTGAAGTATCTACCTGATCTCTTTTTAATATAAAATGACGTCCCATTTTTGGCTGTGGACATATCATTAAAATTGGTAAATTATATGAATATGGATCATTCAAATTTGATTTAATATTACCCAAATTTAATGAATTAATAAAATTTGAAAGTAACACTTTTCCTTCTAATATTGATATATTACCCGATACCAAACCTTTAATATTATTAAAAGATATCATTGATTCACAATAATCAATATAATCATTATAATTTACTCTTTCAATTATTTTAATATATTTTGAATACGATGGAAAAGATGGATTTATCATGCCATTTAATATTGATTTTGCATAAAAAATACCTGAAGTATTTGTGTACTCATTTTTTACATATTCTTTATATTCTTTTAATATATTAAGAAAATTTGTCTCATTTAATGATGTTGCATTGTTAAATGAATAAGATGTATAATTTAGTAATTGAGCAAATACTTGTGAATGTGAACTCATATAAATTGAAATTGAGTCATATCCTAATTCTAAATCTCTTTGTTGAGTTAAACCACAATCTAATTTAAGATCAACTGATGATACTGCCAATATATTTTTATATGGTTTTAAAAATATATTCATTGCAAATATAATAAAACATTTAAATAGTATTGATTTAATAGAAAAAATATTTTCTTGCAATATATTAAATCTAAAAAAATTTATTCTTGAAGGTCTTTGAAATCCATTTATTATATTTAAAAAAACTTTATCATTATATGGATCAATTAAAGTTTTATTTTCAGTATAAGAAAAGTCTATTTTTGAAATATTTGAAATCATTTCTTTTTCATTAATATTATTATCTGTTATATTTGATGTAATCGGTAGTAATAAATTAACTTCTGGTTCTTCTGGATTATATAAAGATAATAAATTTCCATTTATTGAATTCCAAAATTCTATCTCAATATTATCTATCTCAACAGTTTTATTTTCTATTTCTTCTAAAATTGAATTATTACTCCTAATCAAAAAAAAGTGATCAAAAGTTGTATAACTCAAAACCATTTCAACAGATTCCAAAAGTGCATTGGGTTTAATTATATTGTTAACATCTTCTAATGGATCAAAGCCAATAGTATTAAACAATTTAAAAATGACATCACTCGTCGAAGAAGTTGCAAATACTTTAGAAAACTTTGCATAACGTATCTTAAAGTAATTCATAACATACTTTTCCAATAGTGGTGATTCTGTAAAAGTATATACTGCTTGTCGAATCATACTCAAAATCTCTGCTGGATTATTTTTTTCTGTGTCTTCAACTTCCACACGAAAAATTAAAATTGGAGACTCTTCAGGCAATATTAGTCTAATATTCATATTTTTAATCAATCCTCTATCTTTTAATTGAGAATATAGGGAGTTCTTACTATGGATAAAAATTCCTGTTAATGCACCTTCAATTTCTCTGAAATTTGCCTTTAAGACTTCTTCAATAAAGAAACAAAAGAAAAATTGTTTTATAAGAAGGCTACTTGGTAATGTTAGTCTCTTACCAATCAAATTGTCTGTGGAAAAAGGAATTGAATATTTTTTATTATCAAATGTATCAGGAATACTATAATTCATGTTTTTCATAGAGCTTAAAGCTTCTGAAATGGTTAAATGAGAACAATATAAAGAGCATGGGGCAGTAATTATGAAAGATAGTAAATTCGATGAAACACGATTCCTGATAGTATTTACCACTTTCTTTCTAAATTTAGCAAAATCATACTCATTATACTCATTTTGCAAAATTGGTTCATAAAAAGTACTGCATGAACTCTTGAAGTAACTATTTGGATGAGCAATTTCAAATAACTTATTTACTATTCGGGTATACTGAGCATCCTGTCTTGCATTATACTGATCAACTGTCATTTTATAAGCTTCTATAAATTTATCAATCGAAATATCAAAGTTAACAAACCATTCTGAAAAGTATTTCAATACTTGTAAAAGGTTCTCATTGGTAGAGAAATTTATCGAAAACTTCGAATTATGCAAAAAATATGACTTTATTAATGCTACTTCTCTCAAGTAATCTTCTAAACCCTTAATTAGAACATTTGAAATAAATCTTACTCCACCAAGTTCATTACATCCCTCTATCAAGTTTATTGGATATTGAATTCCAATTCCTACCTCCATATCTGCTGCATCATTAATTAGTATTACTTTAATCCCATTTTCAAGCTCTAAATAATTATAGTTCCTTAGATAATTTGAAGGAAGATTGAGAGAAGTGCTATTTATATTTGAATCATCACATGGCAGGCATGTTTTTAAATATGACGATTTTTCATTTTTCTCTTCCTTAAGAAGAAAATCGATTTCCTGAAAAACGAATTCATTATGTATCGCCTCTCCACTTTCGTTCAAAATAAGTAAAGAGGTACTATTACTTGTCACATTATTACTGACCAGTTCTTTATTGCTTGAATTATGAATATTTTTACTTTCAATTGTAATATTAGTGTTCATTATAATATCATTCACCTTATATAAGCTAAAACCAACCTCAAATTATACAAATATTCAATAGTCCTACTTCCTTAAATTTATTAATGAAGGAAAATCCTTATTTATTCATTCTAAGTAAATTGAATTCGACACATTATGTAAAAAAAGACGCGCGCCAAATTTTTGTTCAACAATTTTAAGAAATTTAAAAGAAAAAAAAAATAGAAATTAAATTGGCTATTCTTAAAAATTTTCAAATAATTTTGAGGCGTATTTCATGCTTTTAAAGCTTCTTAAGGCCATACTGTTTTCAATTATTTATTATTTCTCTTATAAATTCTCGAAAAATTTCTCATTTTCCTTGAAATTTCACTAGCAATAGGGCGCAAACTCACCGATCATTTTCAAACCAATTCCTACTAAAAATGGAAAATGTGAACCCATATTTTAATTCTTGGGATGTGTCTCATCCTTAAACGAAAAAATTTTGTATGAAATTAAACTAAATATAAATGAGATCCAAATTGGTCAGTAAAGGATCTACTGAATTGAATTAGCTTTCTCTGTGATGTAGTTCTTAATACTTTCTCCAGCAGAGCAAACCATACTTTTGAATTTTTCCTTAATTTTCTGAGCTCCATCACTCAATTTATCAGAAATTGTGCTCGAAACGTGATCATAATATGGACCAAAAGTATTTGATAAGAAACTCTTTGAAGAATTACGGCTATCTTCTGTAAAATCGGAAGATTCTTCTTGAAGCTCTCTGAAATGCCTAAAGTTTTCAGATTTTACTGATATACCTATCATAAGAATCAAAAACAAAGTTCTGATAAAATAAAACACCTTCATGATATTGAAAAAAAAAAATTATTAAAATTTACCAGGAAATAAAATATTTATATATAATTAATATATTTATTAGTATGACTCGACAAAATCTTGCACAGAATTTTAATTGGGAGTTTTTACCCGTTTTTTTTAGTTTAAATTGATTTAAAAAAAAATGCAAGTTTGCAGTCAAGTTTTGTTTGAATTAGGAATGTTTCTCTAATATTAGAGTTGGAATAGAAATAATAACTCCTTTAAAACATATTGAACACTTAATTTTATTTTCCCTTGATGAAATCTTTAAGAAAAAATTATTCAAAAAATTTAGAAATATTAATGCTTTTTTATTAAATCGAATTAATTAGACGAACTCCTATTCTTTCGTTGGAATGAACAAGACAATATTGTCTAATATTCAGTCAGAAAATTTCATTTCAATGTTATTCCTTTGCTAGAATAAATCTTTGCAAATTTAAGAATTACAACAATAGCAGTAATACCCAAAACAGAAACGCCACCCAATGCAGATGCTTCTGCAACAGACCATTTTGTAGCCATAGGTAATGAATATTTACATCTTAAAAAATGAATTTTCTCATAATGTGTTTGGTTTAAGTAAAAAGAAATATTTTGAGTATTAACTCTAGTTTTAACTGCCATTAATTTCTGTATGTAGTGAAATGTCAAATCAACATTGTTAATATAATTTAGTTGACTATCTAAATTATTAGACTTTGCATCCTCGAATTCAATAAACTCATGAGTTAGTTGTTCAATGAGTCTGTCTAAGCCTTGATAAACAAAGTCCAAAGAAACGTAGCAGTTATTCTTAAAATATTCTATTTCACCAGGAGTAAAACCAATTGTATTAATTGTGTATAACATTCCAGATAATACATTATCTCTAAATGGGCTCTTTTGCCCAGCAGCATGAATGAATAATTCTCCAGGGTACCATGGGCCTTCTCCATAAACGCTTGGGCTTATGTGAAGAAAACTATTAACAACCCTTTGACTAGTAGTAATTGAATGTACATATCTATTTGTTTCATTGGAGTATGCAGTAAATAGAATTGGAACAGTACCAACCAATGTTTTCTTAATCTCAGTAAGAGTTTCAATTGGAGTACTTTGGAAATGATAAGTCTGATTGGGAGAACTATAAGAATAGTTAAATATATTTACAATCGAATGAGTTAAAGTGGATTGCTCAGGCCAAAATCTACCATTATGTACGATTTCTTGAGAACCAACTGGATTTAATGCAATTGTATGGAATAAAGACTGCAATGAGTATCTTGACCTAGAAACGACCAAGAAACCACTATTAACCAGAGAATTTCTGCTCCTCCAATCAGAATCTCTTGCGACAAATAGGGAGAGTTCACCAACATCCTTGTATATATTCCTAAACATTTCAGGTGGCTTATTGTGGAAATCTGGAGTATTTGAATCCAACATCCTTTCGATTGAAAAGAACTTATTTGTAATTGCGATATCTAGATCAAACCACACAATGTAGTCACAAATATCTACTTTAACATTTGAAGGAACAATTTGAATTCCTTCCTTCCCAGATGATCCACGTGGGTTAATCCTACCTGTACTTCCGATTCTACCATCATGATCCTTATCCCAATCAACATTAAAATGATTGGGCACAACACTTTCCAAAAAATTGGAGTAGAACCCTTCGGAAATTAAATTGTTTCTTGGATTATTAATTAATTTTCCGAGGATATTTCCAATTTTATCCAAATCCCAAAAAAGTAATTTGAGACCTGAAAAAAGTTTCATATAATAACCCTGCTTAGACCAGTCCGTAAATAATGATCTTGGAATAGAGTCATAAAATGAGCCATCAAACAAGAAGTAAGAATATCCGTGATACCTTGCATACTCAGCCATAGATGCCCTGGATGGTGTTGATCTAAGAATAGACCTTTGCTCAGTATGGGCTTGGTAGACACATATCCTTCTAAACTTTTCCTCGTATTTATATTTTGCAACTTTCTTTCGCTCCACCGGAGGAATAATCACAACTTGAGTTGTATTAGGATCAGTAAAGCGTAGTTCTTTTGGATCTTTCTTATATCTATTATCCAGGTTATCCTTTGCCAAAATGACTGAATCAACAATAGTTAATGGTAATTTCTCAATTAACCTTGAGACATCCAATGCAGCCGATGTCAAATAATTTTCCAGCAACATTGATTGATTCTTATTGAAATAATTACTTAAGTAACTAAATGAGTCCTCAGAATAGTCCCAATTAGTGAACAAATCTTTGGTCAATCTATTCTCTGACAAAATACTAAAGTTTGGACCTGCGAGTATTTCTGACATAGTTCCATTAATTATCGTACTTAGATTAGAAATAAATTGTTTCACAACACCAAGAGATCGCCTTAACTTTGTTTTGGACTCTTCATTTTTGCTCTCTGGTGGGATATTTAAAACCATAAAACCAAAATCCAATGCAGGAGTATAATGATGCCCTGCGTAAAATGATTTTGATATTGTCCAGGAAGTGAGAATAATTTGAGAGACATACGTGTTATATTCCCAGTCTTCATACATTTTCTCTAGGGCTGACTTCCAATTAGATTCGTAATGCATATTCGAAGCCATAACAATTAGTATTCCTTCATTTTTAGGCTTGTTTTTGAGAATTTCAGCGATCATTTTAACCGACTGAAATGCCTCACTTAAATGATTAAAAGCATTTACAGCTGCCAAATCCAAATTTTTAAATTTTTCTGGAAGTGGCTCTGCAAGAATAAAGTGGGTTTTACATTCAGAATTTTGAGTTGGTTCATTGGTAATATTGAAAGATTTATTTTTCATAACAGAAACAAATTTGTGGCATGTATAAGTTGAGTTCAACTGGGAATTTGTCTCACTTACTCCCGAAGTGGGAGTAACAGAGTCTAAACTGAAGTTCGAGCTTTTTAGAGTGAGACTACCTGAAAGAGGTGAAATATTACCTTCTTGAGTAAGTAAGTTGGAATTCAAATTATCCAGATTTGCTTCTGAAAGCTTTCTAGTCAATTCAAGCGATTGATTACACTCTGAACCTCCACTTCTTAGCGATTCCAATTTCACTGAACTATAAGTTGAAACGTTCTTTTTTCGAAGGCTGTTTGATTCAGCGCCTGTTGATGGCTTTAAAATTGACAAAATTCTATGGTCAAACCTCATAGAGTTTCCTCTAAAATCATATAATAATTTACGGCTTCCAAGCATATTTGGGATTGCGTGAAATAACAAGGTTACAATTGAAATTATCGTAATTACTGAAATAAAAAGGATCATTGACTTTGGAATCACAATTCTTAAAGAACATGGTGAAATTTCCTTGTTCGCTTCATTCTCTAGACTTTGATTTTCATTCGATTTAGATGTTTTTTCTGTCTCAAAGTTACTCATTTTTATTTGTGTCATCCTTTTTGCTCTACATTACACTATAATTATCTCACTATCCGCTTTTCCCTCACAATCAACCACACAAACTCGGTATTTCAGTGATTGAATTGGTTTAAATTTAACTTAATTCTTCTGAAAAAAATCTGTGTGGGTTCAAAACCCGGGCAAATTAATGTGGGTAGCTTGGCAATTATTGTCGTAAGACAATAAATAAACTATTTAAATTATCGTCAGAGGGACGATAATTATATCGCCAGATTGGCGCCACAAATGCGGCACTGCGTCATTAGTCCACGTGTACGTACTACTTTTTTCAGTAAATAAAATACACTTAATATTACCCACTAGCACACAAACAATCAGTTCTTTTTCCTGACTAATCGTTCTAACCAACTACTATGCGCGGGAATAAAATATAGGTAAAACGAAAACTATAACAGGTTTAGGGCAGTAAATTGGCATAAAAACCAGCTATATTACATATTGCTAAGTACTTTACTAGATATTCCATAATGCACTAGCTACAAGAATGGGAATTACATAAAAATAGTAAGAAACATAGTAAAGTTGCGTGTTCGTTAACGAGTTAATTATGCAACCTAGTTCTACACTCACGTAATCTAAGATTAAAATTGTGCCAATTTTTTGGTCTAAATGCCAGTAAGAAATATGACCGTTCAAGCTGCCGGATCACTACAC
This sequence comes from Cryptosporidium ubiquitum, assembly GCF_001865345.1. Taxonomy (NCBI): domain Eukaryota; phylum Apicomplexa; class Conoidasida; order Eucoccidiorida; family Cryptosporidiidae; genus Cryptosporidium; species Cryptosporidium ubiquitum. The sequence goes on along the minus strand of NW_021639812.1, from coordinate 854,754 downwards.
TCGGTAGTTAAAGATCATTATCACTTCTGAATATATAGGGAACCTGTAATTAATCACTGAATCGTTTGAGTAGAAGCGTCACGTTGCCCTAAACCCGGAGTTGTTGCAGCTTGTTGGGTTCTATCTACTTGTTTGCGTATAAGTCTTCCATCCTTATCGTAGTCATTTGTCTCTGTTACAAAATACCCAGTTTCTATATCGTAGACTGATGGGAACTTCTCAGTGAAGTAAGAGTTAGGTTCTGACTTAACACCATCATGTTTATGTGTGTGGCCATATGGAACCCAATTGAAACATTTTGTGCATTTCTTATATAACGGTTGTGAAGATTGTAAGGGATAAAATGGAGCGAATCCTGGTTTTCCATATAATTCCTGGAGATAATTACCATAGTGGCGACCTTCATATTGTGGAGAGTATGGAGACATGTAAGTTGCAAACGACTTTCTCCTTAATGGGCCACTAGGGTTAATTGGAGATTTTTCATAAAGAGAAAGTGGGTATGTACTATACCTTGGGTCGCTTGGGCGAATTTTGACAAAATCTAACGAATCAGAGAGGTCAAGATACCAATTATCGCCAATCTTGACAAACCACAAGCCGTTTAGCTTGTATCTGTAACCATCATGGTATACAGACTTGTTATTAGAGTCCTTGTAGTAGCCTCTTCTAGATTCAGAGTATTCCTGATCAATAAATTTATCAAACTTTAACTCAGTTGGGATTTCTCTTCTGAACCACTGTAAAGAAGATATTGATGGGGCGTACTCAATGTCCTTGTAGAATCTTCTTAAGCTCCTCCTTGGCACTCCAGCAGGGCGGTGTCCTGGGTAAATTGAGGGATAGTAGGTCTGGCTACCATACTCGTATCCGTGGCGTGTATAGTAAGGATCATATGCAGCCTCTTCTAATGAAGCAATGCAGGCACCCTCAATATTAATGATAGATGACATTGACTTAAATTTGGAAAGAGAATCTCTAAATTCGTAAATACAGTCTTCAACGGTTTCAACTGGGAGTTTCTCAACTGTATTACAGATCTCGGCATATGATGGAGCGCTGAATTCAGATTCTCTAATGGCTTGGAGACGTTCCTTGTCGGTCCTCTTTTCGAACATGTTATTTGCGAGTGAGAGTACAAGATTAACTCTTTCTGAATATTGGCTAGAAATAAGATTGCCGCAACCAGAAGTTCTGAAATAGTCAGCCTTCATACATGCCTTTTTGATTGCTCTGTCTGAAACTGAATATTTATTCTTGAAACTCTTCTTAAGTGCTCGAATGCACATATCAGAGAGTTCTTCATTTCTGTTTCTAAGGAAAGATTCCAATGACATCTTAGGAGCAAGTACACATAAATCTCTGAGATCTACTACTAAATTCTTACCATACTTTTCAAGCTCTTCTCTCAATTTTATCATAGACATAAGCTCAAAGTGATTGAGCTTCTGGCACTTGACATTAGAGAATGGATCAATCTTGCGGCATGCCTCAGTTATTCTTCTGTGTGAGCCCAAACCAAGTTTTCGTAATTCAGAGACACATGTAAAGTATACTGAAGATGAGTCAATATTCAAAATTGCTTTATTTAAAGAATCGTCAAATTCACGATCGATATCCTTAGAACCCTTTTTGATTGATTGTTTGAGAGTTTCAAACCAGGATTGCAAGACTGGAGATCCAAGAGTATGCTTTTCTGCAACATCTGGCTTAGATGACATCACGATTTCTGAAGAGAACGACTCTTCGTAAGCTTCAGATAACGGGGAAACTTCAGAAGATGTAATACGAGTACTGACAACAACTGGTTTCTTCTGTTTGACAACGGATTGCTTCTTGGGAACCTGAGCCTCAAGTATTGTTCTCATAGCCTTTGCAATTTGAGAAATCAGGACCTTTAAGAATACTGTGTGTGAAGTTTGGATGTCCCCATTTGTTACGGATATCAATCCAGACTCACTGAGTTTAGCCCTATAATACTCAGAGATATTCGAGAGAATCTCAGGTTCAGAGATATCTGATGGTACGGATGGGAATGCACCCTTCTGCTTTAAGAAAAGTACAAATCTGCATCCCTCACGGAAAGTTGTTCTCACTCCCAAGCTACCTTCGGATAATAGGACTGACACTGCAACTGCAATACCGAGTTCTCTTTCGGTAAAGGAGCTGAAACTGTTGTACAAAGTAAAATCTACAGAATTGCAGAGATCAACAGACAAACTGCAGTATGATGAGTCAATTGCAAAGATGGTCTTAGAAAGGACTCCTGAGCATACTTCCTCGCACTTTGACTTAATAGAACCCTTGGTCAAAGGAGCAAATGGTCTTCCAGGTGCAATTGCTGACGCAATAATACAAGCAGCTCTCAAATCACCCTTGTTGCCATCCTTTAAGCGAACGAACTCTTGAATAGATCTGGCATATGAAGCAGTAACTCCAACAACGCCAGAACATTCCATGGAATTCCATGGGTTAATTAAGGCACAAATATCCAATGCAGACTCTAAATTTAAAAATGATGACTCTCTGCTCGATGATGGCTCTCTAATGACTTTCTGTAACAAAATAGAGCACGAAACATCAAAGTTATCAAGATCAACTTCGGTGCTAAGTAACTCTTCGAGCTGTTGGGAAGCTTCAATTCCAAGATTTCTTGTTGTGGCAATATTTCTGATCTCCCCAGCCCATTCAGAAATGAAAGTTGGGTACCCAAGTACAGAGGCAGTAGATGCGAACGCACCTAGCAATGAGCCCAGAAAAAATCTGGAATATTTGGATAACTTCATAATCGACTAATTAATCTTAAACAAAATTATATTATTTCGTTATAGTTTCTGCGACGAGGACTTACTGTTTTTTTTGATTACCGGCTATAAACGTATAATTAAGACAGGGCTTATTTTCAAAAATTACTAATTTTGCTAATATAATAATAATAATTAATTTATTAAATATATCTCCTACCTATCTGTGTTTATTTATTACTATTTTAACTATTATAATGGTAACGAAGAAATATATTTTCTTTCTATATGTATAAGATAGTAACAAATCTTTCTTTATACTGTCTACGTTTAGGCGCCAACAGTCTTATATTTAATAATTTAATGCAATTAAAATGATAATTTTATTCTTCTAAAGAAATATGCGTCAAATTAATGCAAATGGGGTCTTCGCATACATTTTTAAATGCAACAGGTGGTTTCTTTTGTAACTCTAGGAAGCTTTCGTCGTCTGCATATAAAAATGCTAATATTCTATTTACATAAGTTTGACACTCGTCAGTCTCTCCCGGTTTAAGTATCCTGATGACTGGCGCGCCATCTTCAGCCTCCAATTCACCATGCCACCTTACACATTGTTCTTCTCCACTTGTAATTGGATCATCTGCGCGATCAATGTTACTTGCTATATTAGATAGTATTTCGTAGACTTGTTCAGATGACTTCCAGAAATCCTTTGCCCTAGGATGTATATAGTTCTCCCAAGACCTACAAACAGTTAGAATTTCATCAGCTGTTCTCCTATTGAACAATTGCTTCTGCTTTTTCTTATTTTTCTCTGAGGCTTCTGACATCTTGGAACTCAGTGCTCTCTGTGATCTATCTGCCCCATAATTGTTTGATTTTTCTTCTTTAAACCCAAAGAGAAGACAAAAGGGTGATTCGCTGCATGACCTAAAACATGAAAACATTTTACTTAGTAATTCTCGACTTAATGCCTATCCTACATTACACTAGAACTGATGTGATTGACTTAAAAAATATAGTAGCTTTTTGCTGGTTTTGGTAATAGTATCTAAATAGTCTTTTTTTTGCCAGTTTATTACAGTTTCTATAACTACATAGGTTGCACCTATTTATTGTTTATAAGATGTGTGCACACACAAAATTAAAATAACCTTTAAAGATTGCCATTTATATTCATTTTTTATGAAATAACAAATTTATAGAAATATATTTTTTTAACCCGAGTTTAATAAAAAAGAGACATTTTTTTCAAAAACATTAACTTCCTTAACCAAAAAACAATGACCTATAACGATCAGTATAATTTCAAAATTAAAACTAATGAGTAAACAAAATCCGAGTTAAAAAGAAATAAATGTCTAACTAGGTTTTTAAACGATTTAATTAGAATTTCTGCAAATAGTTAGTCATGACTTATTCTAATAGTAAAAAGAAGTATGTTTCTCCTCTATTAATTTAAAAAAAAGTAAAAGAAAAAATCCAAGATAGCTAAATCATAAAAAAATAGACTTAAAAGGTACAAATTTGAGAAAAAAAAACGATATTCTAAGCATAAATTATCGGTTTCTTATCTATTCAAAAAAAATGTTTAAATAATGTTGATCTCTTAATTACCGCCAAGGCGCCTATGTAGATCTAAATGTGAGCAAAAATTTTAGTTTAAGAAATAGGAAGAAAAAAAAAACCACGGAAAAAACAAAATTAGCCTGTAAATGTTTCTATTGAAAGGAATTAATGATTTGTATCCTTTTTAAATTCAGCAAGTTTGCTGTTTTTGTTTTTTCTGCATTACTTATTTTGTTGAAAAACAATGTTAATGCAATAGACCAGCTTGATTTAATTTTATGTGGGAGGAAGGGTAACCAGTATTATGTAACTTCAACGCCATTTATTACTCAAGGAGCATATTTATATGCTGATTTGTTAATTAAAGCAATTGAAGCTCCTTGGCCAGTTAAAAAAAATGGAGCACCATATACCCATGAAGAATTTAAATTGGAAATTGTTAGAAAAGTCATTTTGACGTCTCCATCAAGATTGAGATGTGAGATTTCAAAAGTAATACCTCCAAAAGATAGTGTTTGGATTGATATAATGGGGAAAATGAATAAATACCCTAGGCCATTAAGAATTATTAATGATGTCAGATTTTCAGTATTTCTATGTGGGCCAGATATGTTGGACTCACCAATATTGATAAAATTTATTGAGAAAGTTAATCGTAAATATGGTTACAATTTTAACCCTTTTTCTGATAAAGTTATCAATGCTGCTCTGAAAATGCATGGGGTCCCAGACTCTACAGTTAAAAGAAAGATTGCTCTCAGTGAGAAGAAAAATTCCCCAACTGTAGCTCAAGAGAAAGAAAAAACACCAACTCAGAAAATTGTTTATGGAATGCCTCCCATTAAATCTTCTTTGGAGCATTCGAGGCTCGATGAGAAATCTTTAAGTATTGAGAATAAATTAGCAAAAAATCAGAAGCCATCGTTAATTTTAAGTGAGTCAGAGTTTGATGATATTAAAGACGAAAAGTCCTTTGAAAGTGATTACTCGAAAACTCCTCCCTTCCCAGAAGAGGAACAAAAACAATCGTCTTTACAACAACCTATTTTTGTTCCAGAAGTTTCTAATGAACTCCCTGAAACTTTATTAGTTGCAGCAGGTGCAAATGCTTACCCACAATTGTCTTTGAAAATGCCAAATATTTCCGATATTAGGGTCTCCCAGATTAATAAGAGTAAAAAATATGCTTTAAATCTTAATTATGAACCTTCAGCATCTACTGAGGATTATGAGGCTTTGAAGAATGAAACATTTTCAAATTTAGAAAATAATCATAAATTACATGAAGATATTGGGGATATTGATATTTCAAAAAAACTTGATCAAGACGAAGAGATTAATATTGGAAACTTCACTGAACCACAAACTGAGGTTCAATATCAGGTCTCATCTCCAACATTTGGGCCTAATAGCATTGAAGAGCCAGAACTTCAAATTGAGAACAAGCAATTGCCAAAGTCTGATTCAGAAGATCAAAAACCAGAATATAGCTCTAAAGGAACAATTGGTCCACCACCTGATCATAAACCACTTGAGATCCTCGTTCCTTTTCATGAGTATTCAGAAGGTAATACAGAGTTGGAAGAAGACGCTAGAAATTATAAAGAGCAAGAAGAAATTGCAAACAAAATTGAAGCAAATTTCGAAAACGAAGACTCAGAAGAAGATGAAGATTTTGAAGAAGAATATGATGAAGAGTATGAGTTTGCTAGTGAAGATGAGTACAACCAATATTTGGATTATAGGAATCAAAACTTGAATAATAATAAAGTAGATAGTAGAAATTCAAATCAATCAAAAGAAACGAAAATACTTAATGCAAAATATCCTCTTGGTAAAAAAGGAAAATCTCAAAAAGCTCTCTTACAAGATGTTAGTTCGGTATTTACTGACTTGCTCAACGCTGTAAAGAGTAACAAGATTTCAGAAAAAAATGTTGCCTTTGGAATCCCTGCTATAAACCTCAAATTAAATACCAGATCAAAGGCAATTGTTTTTGGAGATAGAGTTATTAAGAAATGGAAGGCAGAAAATATTGATGGTGTTCTGAAGAGTATTCCTATTTTTCACCAGGGATCATTTGATGAGCTTCCTTACAACACTAAAGACTCTATTTTGACTTCCAATTCAACGAAAGAATCAACTTATATTGAAGTCGATTTCAATTCTGCTATCAGATCTCACGACGAGAATGAAGGTGGGTATATTTGGATACAAAGAAACCTTATTGCAACAAGAACTACTTCAGGATTTCAAGATGTCCTAATTAAAGCAGCTCTTAAGGGATTAGAAACACTTACTTCCGTGCAATGTTCATCAATCCTTAGTATGCCAATCTCCTCAACTGAGGTCGAAGAATGTATCTCAGCATATTTTGGTTCTATTTATTTTGGGCAAAATAAGGTTTATGGGGCTATGACTGAAAATGATGAAGAGAAATCCATTAGTGGATTTGAGATTAGTAAAGCTTTTATAACTCCCCAGCAAGTTACTTTTAAGGAAGAAAAAAGTCCTACACCCAAAGAATTAGATGAGGCTGATTTATTAATTAGGAGTCACCTTAAGTTATCAGCTGGCAATCGCAAAGAAAAAAGAGATGATGAAGAGGAAACTTCAGATTTTGATATGGCTGACAAATTGATCAGAAAAAACCTTGGAATGATGCCAAGTAGTGCTCGGCCCAACATTCTTGTAAACAAAACTACCAGTTATGACTTAGGATTTGCTAAGGACAGAAAAAGTCAATTTAGTGAGAATTCTCAAGAATTTAGTGATGAACTATCTGAAGAAGCCTCTACAACACCACCAGTAATTGCCAATGCTACTAATACAAAACATATTCCAATAAAATTTTCAGACTTGGATCTAAATAAAAATCAAAAACCTGCCACACAAAAATTATTTGATTGGAGTTCGTTAAAGAACCTAACTAAGAATGGGATTGAGGATGATTTTTCTGAAGCAGACATTTCTCAGTTGGCTTTAAAAGAAAATGATGCTAATGGCATTGAAAAAGCAGATAATCAAGACAGAAGAATTCCGGATGAATATATTGACCCAGAATTCATAGAAAAAGCTCTTGAAAAGCTGGCAATTAATGCAACAGAAACTTATAAGAGAATATCTAGCGAATTCAAAATGCCAACTAGTGATTTAGAAACAACTATGAATTCTTATTATGAATTTTTGAATACAGTGGAGCTTTGGACAGCAATTGCAGGAGAAGCACTGATATTTACAGGTGGGAAGATGAAAGCGTTCTATGTCTCAAAAAGCAAAAAGTTATCTTATTTTTACTCCAGAGAGGAATTTTATGTTTATCAGGCAATTCTAAATTATTCAAGTAGTTTAATAGCGAGTATGAACTCTTTTGGTAATTTGAGGAAGAATTTAGAAGAGATAAAGGAATTATTGAGGAAGAGTTTTACTACAACTCTTTCTTACAAGCATATTAAGGATTTATCAGATCAATTTTATTTCAATCTTGAACAATTTAATTACTCATTTGGCCACCATATACAGCTCTTCTGTGGTGGTCTCCCAGTAAATGAATGTTTGGGAACTATGAGGAATGACTTTTATAGAAGAAATGAAAAATTCTCAAACTTTATTGCTAGAAATGGTAGTCTAAAAAGAGCAGTTCATCAGATCCTTGAAATGTTCGGTATCAAGGTTTCCACTAAAGATTACCTTTCGATCCATGGCGGAACAAGAGACGATGTAAATAGATATCTAGCTATAAAGGGTTATATTTCCAACCAAGTACCTATATTTACCGAAAAATTTAGTAGAAAACTTTTGAAAGAGCAATTGAGTATAGACAGGAAACATGCTACTCATGCAATTAAGGTTTTGCTTGATAAACATGGGTTAATCTCGAAAACTTCGAGCTGTGGGGACGTAAAATGGGAATCTAAAGATAAAAATTCGGCTCCTTTAGTTGAAAAAATTTAGATTATACTGAAATTTACTCATTTATTCTACTTTTTTTTTTTATTACCATTCAAATATTATATAATAATTTGTTGCATGGAAAGCCCGCGCAAACATAAATCTAGATCTACAAATAAATTATAAGTCTACTGATGTTTATTTCTTTTTATGTTTCAGTTCAAGAAAATTTGTAAAGCTTTTTGAGTTAAAATGATCTCAGGAAAGCTTCAAATATTTATTTTGGGGTTTCTACTCATAATTTTGGGTGTTCTTTCGGAAAGTTCATTACTATCAGAAGGTTCATTACTATCCGAAGGTTCATTATCAAAGAGCAAATATAATGTTTCAGTTGAAAAAACTGATAGTGGTGAAACAAGTAGTTCGCCTTTATTCAATCTAGAAGCATCTACTAATAATGATGCTGAGAAAGAAGAAACTATTCCCCCAATTAGTGAAAAGTCACCTGATTCATCTTTAATGGAACCATCAAAGAGTGCAAGTTCCCGCAATGTGCCTTCCTTTGCTAACCAGAAAGATGATTCATCTCTTTCAGAAGAAAAATCTCGACTTTTTTCTGAGAATTTTGATGAAAATAGCGGGGATAGCTCAAGTTCTCTTTATCCTAAAGTTAATGAAGATTCAATGTTATCAAAATCTGAAGAATCTAATTCTCCGCTAGTTGAGAAGTCAGTATCAAGATCCAACTATGAAAAATTGCTGAGTGAGCAAGATGAAAAATATCAATCAGAATACAGCCCAAAGAATCAAGAAGAGTCGGTAATGCTTTTGGAAGATCCAAATTACACTGTTGATGATGCATTATTGCTCTTGAGGAAACAGAGAAAAATCCAAGAAAGTGCTAAAGAAAAGAAAGATAAAGCTTCTGAAAATCTTGGTAGTGAATATGAATTTGAAAGAAGTGAATCTCCAGTTTTAATGGAATACGATAAATCTAAAGGTAAAGAAAATGATCAATTAATATCATCTGAAGAAATTCAATCAGAAGATGATGATTTTACATTTTTCCCAAAAGAATTGAGCTCACCAAAAGAACTGGAAATAGATGGTTCAGCTTCTACACCACTTTCATTAAATACCGAAACTTCAAAAAAAGAAACTTCTCGCTCGCCATCTCTAAGTAGCTTTGATAAAACAAACAAAGAATTAGAAAATGTTGATTCAGAGGAAGTAGATAACACCTTAACGGAGAAATCCAATGAAGAAGTTGATGAATCAAATCCACTTGATATTCCTATTTCAGAAAAAACAGCATCTAGTAAGATTTCTGAGGATGAAATGGGAACTGTCAGTGAGAAATCCATGACTGAAAAAGAAAATAGCGTTTTAGAACCTTCTGAAAAAACAATTTCTGTAGATCCTCAAGTTAGTCATGCAGATGAACAATCAAGAACTGTTGAAGAGAAAGTTTTAGATGAACCAGAAGTTATCAGTATCCCATCGTCTGTTAGCACTCCTGATCATGTTGAAGAAGAAAAAGAAGCATCTTCAGTTCCTGAAGATAATGAAACCTCAAAATCTTCAAAAATAGAAAGTCCTGTCATTAGTAGTGAATCTTATTCAGAAACTGAAAACGCTGGTGAAAATTCTGTTCAGGCTGTAAACGAAGCTGATGAAAATTCTTATCAGAGTGCTGCTGATCCTGAGATTATTCCTGAACAAGATGAAGACGAAAATTCATTTAATAGAGGTCTTATTGAATCTAAAGAGCAATCTGGAATAGCTGAAGAGTTCTCTCAAGAGCAATTTATGGAGAGGTCACAAAATAGCCCACAACTTGATAACTCTCCACTTTTGCATTCCGAAACTTTCAAAAATGAAGATTATGCCAATCAACTCAGAGGTATCCTTCTTCCTCTTGTTGATATGTTCCAAGTTTCTGTTGGATGTGCTGCTCCATGCCCATACCAGAGATATTTCATTCAAACAGATAGAGTACTTAAACGTATTTCTAAGATTGAAGCAAAAACTATTGAGTTGTTAAATATTATGAAGAAGGCGAGAGAAATAACAATTAAGGAAGTTTCCGATATTTTTAGGTTCCACCAAACAGCTATCAAGAGAAGAGCGCTTTTGTTCGTTCAAAAATACATTAAATCTATTAAACTTTTACGTTTTAAGGTTGATTCAGCCAAGAAGACCGTGTTACTTGCGTTGAACATTAGAATTGCATTACAACTTCTTCCAAGCAAATATAGTAGAGAATACAACAACGAGGAACTCGAGAGATTTGTCTCCCAGGTCGATTTTGTTCTCAAAGAATACAATAAAATTAGGAATTTAGTTGGAAGCAAAACTATTAAGTATGGCCTTATGAAATACCTCTCTCTAAATGATTATGATCAAAAGATTAGATCTATCACAAGTATTTTGGAAAATGAACTGTCCAGTTTTACTTCTAGGATGGCCACGTTCCAAAAGTTTGTTTCAAGGCATAAGAAGCTTGCATTTGCTCTACATGACATGATGCAAAAGGCAGGATATCCAGTAAGGAAGAAGTTCTTTATGGTTGATAGAAAAGGGCTTTCAAAGGAACATTTTAGATTATATAAAAAGAAGATCAATGAGGATAAAAGACAAGCAAAAAATAGACTAGGAAAAGAGTATTCTCAATTTAAGAACACTCAAGAAAACAAATGGAAAAGTTTTAATAAAAGGATCAATTCAACTTAAATCTTTTACGCATTCTAGATTCTAAGGGGGTTTTACTCTGATTCTTCCTCAATTTTTATTAGAAAAGGTTAGTTACACCTAATTTGTCCTCTAATATCCTATACTAAACTATCTTACCGTATTTCTTGTACTGAGATGCTATGGATGTGAATAGTTTCAATAGTAACTTTACTGATGTAAAAGTTGTGATAGTAGAATGTAATAAATTGATAGAAGTTAAAGTAATATTAAGAATGCTCTCACTTTTACATTCATCATCTTCGCTTAATAAATAAAAAATTAGTGAAACAAAAACAAAAATCCCAAATGCCAAAATTATACATTGAATTGCCAATATAACAACTCCTGTCCCAATATACTTGCTAAACTCGTTTTCTGTCCCATTCGGCATCAAACCCAAATACATGAATACAAAAATGAAAATAAAGTCTAAACCCAAAACAATCTATAAAAAATAAAAAAGTTAATATCAAAATACTTGAATAGCTTTTAAATATTTTTCTTGTACTTACTTGTACAAACCATATAGTATGGTGGTCACTACATGTAGTTTTCTAAATTAATTTAATATAAATAGTTAGTTGAATATGTAATCAACTTACAAAAAAGGCTGGAATTATCAAACAAATAAGTGATATTATCGACGTAACTACGTAAACCAAACCTATTAATAATTAGTCAATTCCTTATTTCTTCTATTTATTATTAACATACTTGCTATTTGGCATGTTGATTGTTCTGTGTTCGATAACAATGGAGCAGGAGCTCCTCCATTCGTTTTTCTTCGTCCACCAAACATCTAGTCATATTTTACTAGCACTCATCATATAAATTTTCTTTATTCCCCTATTTTGATCGTATTAATAATATTAATGCATGTATGTGGATAATGGTTACCGCCAAAACTGAAATAGAAAAAAATCTTAATATAGTGGAAGGCGATCAAAAAAGTCTAAATATGGAAGTTGAAGCAGTAAATTTAGCTATTTTAATGATCTGGTTTGAATTAAAAAAATAAGCTAATTAAAGCGTTAAATAATATTAAGTAGTGGAGTAACTTTCCTTATAGATTTTACTTCTTAGAGATCATAAACCTCCCTCCCTTAATATTTACTATATTTTTTCCGCTTTTTCGCACTTTTTTGTGGTCAATTATCTCATCTTCTGAGTCAGAAATATGATTAACTATTTTATTTAATGGATTAATATTTTCTCTAAGGTACTTATTTTGGTACTTGCCTTTAAATTTGACTTTAGATTCATCGGCGTTCTTAACCCTAGATTTGTTTTGTTTTCTGACTTCCTGGCGTTTTTGAATGTACTCATATATGTCAATGTGATCAAAGAATTGGTGATTTTCATAGATGCATTTATTGCAAGCAAAATGAATGGAATTTAAAAGTTTTTTCAACTTTTCAATACATTCCATATACTTAGTTTGTAATTCTCTCTTTTCTTCTGGATTTATATCAACATCCTCACTTAACTTAGTTTGAATTGATTTGAACCTTTGTTTGAGAAGATTAATGCTATTAGAAGCTTCTTTAATCAGAGACTCCTTTAAAATGTTATATTTGAATTTTCTTTTTTCATTCAACGATTCATCTGAAGAATTTAATTTGCTTGGTAAACTGTTCTGCCATTCTTCATAGTTCAATCCAACCATCTCTGTTAGATCTCTCTCATCAATTTCTTCTTCATAATCATCTAGCTCTTCTTCATCTGTCCAAAATTCACTAATAACATCATCATCAAAGAAGGCTGAGTTAAAGAGCATTTCATTCTTTTTCTTCTCCAATCTAGTTTCGCCTTCAATTCCATCATCCAAGTTAGTGGCAAACCCATATACTTTATTCTTTCTTTCCTTAATACCTTCCAGTGTGAAAAGTTGTCTATATTGTTTTTCCTCTATTTGTTTCATATGCTTTAAATGAGCTTGTATTGCATCTCCGTCCAGTTCTCCATCTTCATAGTTGTTGTCATCAATAAAGTCAGAAAAGCCACTTAGCTCATCCCAGTCCATGTCATCATCATTATCATCAACATCACTATCATCTCCACTAATACCTCTCTTTAATATTCGGATACCGTCATCATCACTTTCCTCTGCCTCATCCTCAAATAAGTGTCCATATTTCTCCATCATTTTTTTCTTGAACTTTCTTCTATTCCTCCTTATTGCTTTAAGTTTTCTATATGCTTTTCTTTTAATTTCTAACTTTGCCTCATCATCTGAATCGTAAACTCCTTCATTTTCTTGAATATTTTCCTCTTTATCAGACTCTGGCTTTTTTTCTAGCCCATATTCTAAAACTTCCTCAGCTGAATAATATTCATTTGTATCATCAAGTAATTTACTCTCAGCCCGTAAATCATTATTCTTATTACCTTCATTAATATCAACGATTCCTTCTTCTGATTCACATCCTTCATCATTTTCCTGTATGATTTCTGGGTCTGACTCACTTAAATCACTTACAAACTCCACATCTAAAGGTAAGGAGTTTCTTTTGGTTGTATTTGCATCTTCAAAAAAGCTAAAAGTATTTGGTTTCTGGTCATTACCATTGTCTTTATTATTATCCTCCTCTATAATCACTTCTTTAACCACATGACTACTGTCTATAGATAAGTTTGAATTATTGGTATCACTCTTGTCAACTTTCCTTATTTTATGAGTTTCATCAAGAGGAAATAGTAAATTAACTTTGAAAAGTTTGCTCCAATACTTTATAATATCATGATCCAGATCTTTAGTTTCTGGATCCATTATTTTAAAGTGGTGTGTTGCCAGTTTCTCAGCTTGGCTTTTCATTTGCAACCATTTAATCTTTAACTGCCCCTGTTCCCGAAGAGATAAATTCACTGGAGGCTCTATTTCTAAAGGAAATCTTCCAAATTTATCAACATCTCCAATTATACTCGTCCAAATAGGCCTTGGTCCAATATTCTTCAACATAAACTTGAACAATTCTTTTTTGGAACGATTACCAGTACTTTCTTCGTCCTTTGGAGATTTGGCTTCTGAAAACTCTAATTCAGATTTCTTAAGTCTCTTTTCCCAAGGCCTAGTCTTTTCTGAAACTTTGATAGAAGAAATATATGACCATTTTGAATCCATTTCATTCATTCTTACCGTATCACTATTCTTATCACCATATTCGTCATCAGTTAAATCATCATAGTCCTCCTTATTGCTATCTAAGTCATTTTTATTGAATAAATCCATATTAGGGTCAATAGAAGAAACTATATTAGCATTTATAGAAAAGATTGAATTTGACATTTTTTTCCTAGGTTTTTCTAGAACATGATACTTAATCATATTATTCCCTTCTCTTCCAACCAATCCACAGTGTTCAGCCATTCTGCAAAACCACCAAAGTTTAGTCCTAGCTTTTAAAGAAATTATTCCATATTTTAATCTAAGAGTGGAATCATCTTCTGTAATAGTAGATATTCCAGTTTCTTTGTTCATGTCATTCAGTAACTTTTCCTGAGAATTTGCTATGTTAACTAGTCTGTTTAAAACTACACATCCATCTGAGTTTTGTACTGTTATCAAAATTTTGTCATCTGGATCCAACAAAAGTTCAGGATTATTTTCCTTAATACTAGAAATAGCTAAAATTTGTCCTTCTCTAACAAAGCAATCTTGAATACTTCTCGTAAATCCTTTTGTCAAAGAAGATAAATAAGAAATCTGTTCTATCCATTGAGAATAGAAAAATTCGTGTCTTTCAGTAATCTCCTTGACTTCCACATCATCATCCATCTGACGTGCAATTTCTGATCTTACATCAATACAATGAGTGGGTAGCCATTCATTAAGCTTCAAAGAAGGATTATAATCATCCTTAACACATTTTTTCAGTGCTTTCTCTATTTCTGTTAAATTAAATAACTCTTCATCTTCTTCGCTCGTATTGCTTTGAATATCTTGAGTTGTTTTTCTGTCTCTTTCATTGTTGTTTAAATTAATTTTCTCTAAACGATCCGTTTGAAAATCAGAATTACTTTCGGTATCAGAGCTAGGTATGTTGAACGATTCAAACATACTATCTAAATCACCATTAGACTTATTTGTCTTATGATTTTCCTTTGAAGTAGTATTGTCCAAACTGCATAATAAATTGGAAATATCAATAGATTCTGTACTTTTTTTCTTTCTTTTTTTAGTCAGATTCTTTGTTTTAGAAACCTTGAATGTTTTATCTTCTTCTGAAAGACTTTCTGCTTCTAAATTATCAAATATTTGAGTATCTTTTTGCCTAATTGAGTCTACCAAAGTACCAAGAACTCCAGTCCCAACTCTTTTTTTTTCCTTTCTCCGAGAAATCTTATCAATCCCCTCATGAGATATCCCAGGTTTGCTTTCATTTAATCTCTTTTTTGTTTCAAAGTAGCTTTTAGTTTCTTCTTCACTGGGTTGAGCCAGCTTTTCTTCCAATTCCTCTTCTGACTCAAATGGTTTTAAAAGTCTTTTCCCCTTTCTTTTCCATTCAAAACTATCATCAGGTGACTCCATACTAGTCAGCCAATTGAAGAAAGCTTAACCAAATATATATAACTCTATTTCGTCTGGTTACCTCTTACTGCCTACTAAAGTACAATTAAACCCCACTTTTGGCGCCATATTTCTGACCTAACTTTTTTGTTTAATGCAAGTGGTTGAAGTCAATCAGTGAAATAATTGAAATAATTCGTTTTCTTGCTTTATTTGATTCATTTGAATTTTATAAAATTTATCGGTGTATAAGTACGATCTTTCATTTATTCGAAGTCAGAAAATGATTCGAGAAGGAGACGGAAATAATGGGCAAGGGTTTCATTATGAACCTGAAAACTATGATTCAGTTTTAATTTGGCTCCATGGAAAGGGAGACAATGCTAATAGTTATTTGAGTTTTATTCAAATTGCTCAAAACTATCCTGAACTAAAGAAGACTAAGATTATTCTTCCAACAGCAAATGTAATTCATTTTAAGCGATTTGGTTTTTCTGATTGTGCATGGTTTGATATGGAGGATTTGAAGCCAAATGCACTCGAAGATTTAGATGATATTAATAATAGTGTTTCCAGAATAAGTGGATTGATTTCTCGTGAAATAGAAAAGGGAATCAATCCTAAAAAGATTTCTCTAGGAGGATTTTCTCAAGGGTCTGCGATAGTTTTCCTAATCTCTATGGCATCCAGAAAGTACACACTGGGTTCCTGTATTGTAGTAGGAGGCTGGCTTCCACTTACTGAAAGAGGATTTAAAGAAGGTAAGGAAAGCAAAATAGCAACAGAGGAACTCACTTTCGATGTCAGAGAATCTGTGAAAGAGCATGTGGACTTTATTGTCTTACATGGAGAAGCTGATCCTGTGGTACTACACCAATGGTCTTTAATGAGTAATGATTTTGTACTCAAATATATTAAGCCTAAAAAATTCATTTACAAATCCTATCCAGGAGTTGTCCACACAATCACTACCCAAATGCTTGCCGACATATTTAACTTTTTATCTAAAAGGAATTAATAATCATTTTATTCAGCTAAATTATATTAAGAGTAGATGATAATGATGTATTTTTAATTTGTTTAAATGTTCTAAAACCTCTATATTGTATTAAACCACTTTAATTATTGAAACTAAATGATTCCTAGAATTAACAGAAAATTTAGTTACGTATAGACATTTGTTTCTCTACACTAGATTTACTTAATTGATTATCAAGACTTTTACTATTAAATAGTTCATAATAAAATATAAGATATTCCAATTATGGATATACGTATCCACACTACTAGAATAAATAAAAGCAGTATATTTCTTGCAAAATTTGTAATAGGAATACTCAGCAAGTCGACTCTCTTATCCTCACTATCCAGGTCCTGTGTAAGTTTAATATGCTGTAGGACAACCTGCTGAGCAGAACAAGGAGGCATAAATGAAAAAGCATCCCAAAAAAGCCTCCAATGTTGAGATTCTGAAATCTGGTTAGACGTGCATCCGAGCCAGACAATTACTATAAGAGTAATAGAATAAGAACCAAATGCTGTGAGAAGAGTAAACCCAAATTCATCGAATAAAAGGTAATTCATTATGTCAACATTAGAACCATTTCCAATATTTTTCCTGTTTAGTAGAAAAACCAAAAAGATAAATCCAATGCCAAAATAAAGAGCGTTATAAGGTTTACATGCAACAGCGAATCTCCTATGCATTCTTTTCATGATTGCATACCTAACACGTACCCATTGACAAAGTACTATATCGAACCTTCCAGGAGGGATAAAAACTGCTCCTTTTGAAATAGGTGAATGTAAATTTATATTTGGAGAGGATTTAGGAGAATTTTCTTTGCCAATAAGTCCAAGTTGATTTCTTTTTAAGGAGTTGAATATATTCTGGTTAATGTCAGGATAAGCAAGCAAAAAGTATCGAAGAACTTGTATTCGTTGCATTAGGATAAAAATCATCAGTCCTGGAGCTTTGAGAATAGCAAATGTTAATGACCATGTGTTTAAGATAAGAATAATTTCTGTTGAAATTGCAATGTAAGTATGGTTAACAACAAAATAATAGGATTCATGAAAACGATAAAATTCCCGAAAATTCCAAAAGAGAAAACGTTGTAAGTTTGAGGAAATTGCAATAACAAAAGAACAAATCCCTATAAATAGAGTTGCCAAAGCATACTGTTCAGCTGAAATATGTTCCCTTTTGACTATATCGCTCTGAAAAGTATTTCTCGAATCTGTAAAGGTAGCACTTGAATGGCTAGCTGAAAATTCCTCTCCTATTGTCCCAAGGTGCATCCCCTCTTGTCTAGTTTCTTCATTTCCTCCAACTGGCATTGGATTAACCATTCCCAAAGAGTTGTCATTAGCATCATCATTGTCTTCTAGATCTTTGTTTAATGCTGTGTTATCTTTATCAATCATTTCCTCCCTAATAAAAGCTGTTGTAATGTCTGCAATATCACTTTCCTTGAGTAGTAGAAACTGATTGAACTTTAAAAATAGGCCCAAAATAAGGAAAAATAAGGTAAATAATAAATGTCTCACCCTTCCAATAGAGATAAAGATAACAATACAGTAGAGAAAAGAAATGAAACGTAATACACTTGCAAGTTTATACACCTTCCATTCAACCATTGTAAAAGCCAACCGTTCAGGTTCCGAAGTTGAATGTTTTGGAACAAAACCAAATATGTCTAGTCTGTTTCTAGATGAGAATACTATCACAAATGATGTGATTAGAATCCAAATAATTAAAATTAATAATGTAATTGCTAAAACACTTCTTTGAAATTTCTTTAAGGTTGGATCCACTTTCCTTAATGGACAAGAGAACACAAGATCCAAGATCTGATTTCTTTTGGTACCGATAATGCCATGCCCAGTTAAGATAGAACTAATTGTGGATCCAAGACCATATTTGACTATAATTTTCCCAGGGTTCTTCAAATTCTTAATTTTTGGTGAAACAGTACTTACAGTATTCGAGTATTGATTTTTTTTCAATAACTCAGTGGATTTTAAAGTTTGATTTTCTACTAAAGCAGAATATAACAGTCCCTGTGATCCAGTAGATTCTTTGGAAGAGTTCAAACTTTTGTTTGAAAAATTCTTTTCTAGAGATTCCAACTCAGATGAGTTTTTTCCAACATATTGAAGGATGTTTTCAGCATCACTTTTTACTTGAATATTTTGGTCAGATTTGTCCAATGAAGTTTCAAACTTATTGAAAACACCAAAAAAGTAAGGAGCAAATGTATAAGACATAGTGGATGTCCACTCTAAGCATGGAAGAATTTTGAGTCCAAATGAGGCTGAAATACTTAAACTAGTTCCAACAGTTTTCATTGCCATATTAACATCTGAGTGTTCTAAGAAAGGCAAACCACCATTGGTATCAAGCATAATTGAGACAATTTCTGTGGATTCTATTTGGCTTTCAGGGTCCAGAATCTGTTTGACTATTGTATAAAGTGGTTTACAAAGGTCAGGATGTTTTGAAAAGCCAATAAACTCACGAGGAAGGTTTAGTAGTACAAATTTGAGTTCTTCAACCTCAATAAAACTATTTAATTTTCTTTCACAGATCCATTCATGAATAATAACTGGCTTTCTAAGTGCTACTTCAACAATTATTGAGGATGAATGAACACTTGCAGAGTAATCAATAGCTAGTTTGACAGCACTTTTGTAACTGTTTTCATTGGAACTTGGAGAATCCAAAAGGATATCAAGAATTTCCCTAGCAACAGTCAGTTGACCAGTAGATAAAGCAAATGTAAGGGGATTGTGACCATCTCTGGAGGTTTTGTGTAGTAAAAGATCTCTAGACCCTCCCAACCAATTTACCATGGCTTTAATTGTGGATACTGTTGGATTCCCACCTCTTCTTAGAAGTTCAAATAAATATGAGGAAAGGTCCAGAGGGTTTGATAGCTTTAAAAATTTGGTTAGAAGGAACTGTCTTCTATCTGAGAGAACATTGAATGAAGTTTCCATTTTACGAAATTCATTAAACAAATTTCCTCCTGTTTGGTTAGTTTCTTCATTGTTACCTTGGATAAAGTTTTGATATAATCCAGAGTATTTGTTGATTTTTCTGTTATTACTAGATTTATTATCAAACGAAAAAAATGAACTATGGCTAGAAGCTGTTCCTGTTAAGAGATAATCAATGGGGCCTCTGCCAGATTTATCAATAACATGAGGATTGCAGCTAGTATAGCCTTCATATTTATAAATAGATGCATTGTTATAAAAATCCAGAACCTCTTCAAGAAGATCATACATCTCTCTAAATGTTGCAATGTTAACTACTGTTCTTCCTTCGTTGTCTCTAAGGTCACATAGACTTGTATCATTTCTAGCAAACTCAATCCTGAATAAAGATTGAACAACATCCTCTTTTAATTGAAGCACAGTAAATATGTCCAGAAGTCTTTTTACATGATAGGTGGGTCTTATGATTTGGCCTTTATATCTTGAAGGTTCGTAAACACTCAAATACTTTGATTGGAATGTTTCGTCCTTAAGTAAAGCAAGAATAACATCTGGGTGGTTGTTCTTTATTGCAACAGAAAGTGGGTCCCTGTATCTTGGATCAAGAATTGTCTGGTCAGCTCCTCTTCTAAGTAATTGCTTGACAATCACAACAAGGTTTTTTTTTGATGCCAAAAGAAGTGGAGTTACTCCTGAAAAATCTGCAATATTTGGCTCAGCACCTGCCATCAATAGAGATTCAACCATTCTATCATCTTCCATCAATACTGCGTGAAAAAGAGCTGTTCTTCCCATTGAATCAACTTCATTAATAACTTCAATCTTTCTTATTTGAAAACTAGTATTTTTATCATTCTTATCCTTTATCGAGCTCTGAATCATTTCAGTTTTTTTCAAATGCAAGGTGTATTTTTGCCTCTCAGCCAAATTTAAAAGTACCTTAACTCCACTAAAATTCTTATGAATAATAGCTAGAATAAGCGGAGTAAAACCATTCATTTGAGACTTGACAAAATCCAAACCTTTAGATGACAGAAACTGCATCATTATGCTGCTTCTAGGCAATGAACTTCGAGCCAAAATAGTCAAAGGAGTTTCACCTCCCCAGCCTGGTGCATTCTCATATAAGCTTGACAAAGTATGTTTTTCACCTTTGCCACAGGGATCCTGAAACTTCAAACTATATTCATCCATTTCAATAAATTGTTCCATTGCACCAATATCAACATTTGCAACAGCATTCAACATTCTGTCAATTCTTAAAGTTAACTCCATACAGTCACTATAATTACCATCTGCAAATTTTTTCCACAATCCAAGTCTGTCTAAGGCGTACTCTGCTTCAAGAAACTCAATTTTTGATGTGTTAACTAGGTTGTTTTGGAATCCCTCTGCTAGTGCAATAAACAGCAAAATACCCCACAGTACAAAAAATGACATTGCTCACTAAAAAATGTTCATTATAGTCTTTAGAATAAATATTTAAAAGTATAGTTTATAACTAAATGTGCTAAAACTTTTTTTTTATTTTGCTAATTTTTTAATCAATTAATCATAACTATTTTCATGTATTTAATTCTTGTAATATATCGACATTATCTCTTTTTTATAGTTAAATTACAATTACGGTACCTTCTTAGGTTTGCCGCCAAAACACACCCCTCACACAAAACTTGGATGAATTTATACTAAATTCCGGTATACAAAAATAATAATTACGTGGGGTAGTTGGCGCCTCTGCATAATTTGAATGCAAGTATTATTATTGCATGAAAAATTGCAAAAGACTTAAAAATAAGAAAAGGAAAGAGAGAAATAAGGTTTTGAGTTTTCAAGTAAATTTTAATTTTAGAATTTGGAAGAGATGAATTTTTGGCCCAAATACACATTTTTGGTGCCAATTATGAACCGTATAAATACAAGTTTGAAGGAACAAAGGGAGAGATCAAAATTACATAGATTTGAGAGATTGATAAGGATTTTGAAGGAAGAATGCAAATTAAATGAATTAAGGGGAAAACACATTTTTGGTGTGTTTTCTGAAAATATTGGAACTTTTTGTAAAACAAGAAGAGGGAGTAACATTTTTTCTATTCCCAACAAGGCTCATTGCTGTGGAATTATAGGGTATATTGGGTCAGGAGATGCCCAAAAAGTGTTGATGCAAGGAATAGAGATACTTCAAAATAGAGGGTATGATTCATGTGGAATGAGTACAATAGACGAAAATGGAGAAATGATAACTACTAAGTACTCATCTAAAGAATGTGGAGACTCAATCGAAAGATTAAAGAATGATGCTGAGTTGTTTCATGGAAACCACCATATTGGTATTGCACATACTAGATGGGCAACACACGGAGGGAAGACGGACTTTAATGCTCATCCTCATCAGGACTATAAGAAAAGGATTAGTATTGTACACAACGGCACAATTGACAATTACTGTTCTTTAAAGTCGGAGCTAATGGAAAAAGGAATTCCGTTCCAATCAGAGACCGACACAGAAGTTATTGCAAACTTGATTGGAAAATATCTCGATGATGGAGAAGATTTTCAAAATGCTGTCCAAAAATCTCTTTCCCGTTTACAGGGAACCTGGGGGATTGCAATTCTTCACAAAGATTTCAAAGACACAATGATACTTTCTAGACACGGTTCTCCATTGCTTGTTGGCGTCCAATCAGGACATATTTACATTGCTTCAGAAACGTCAGCTTTGGCAAATTATACAAATCAATATGTAGCTTTGCAAGACGGAGAAATTGCTGTATTATCCCACGAAGGGATTGACAAACTAATTACTCCTTCTAGACTTTTGTCTATTGACCACGAAAAGGTCGAATCTTCTCCTTCTCCATATCCTCATTGGACATTGAAAGAAATATATGACCAACCTCATGCATTGGCAAGGTCATTAAACTTTGGAGGCAGAATTTCTCCATATAATAATATGGTAAAACTTGGAGGGTTGGATCAGAGACTAGATGAGTTAAAAAGGGTCCAGAACATGATTCTATTAGGATGCGGTACAAGCCTTCACGCATCCTTATTTGCCCAGCTTTTGATGGAACATGTCAGTGGGTTTAATACAGTTAGTGCTAAAGACGCTTCCGAGATTTTAGTTACTGGTTTTCCACGAGAAAATGCTGGAGCTATAGCTATTTCTCAAAGTGGGGAGACTGCTGATACTGTTAAAGCCATCAATATTGCTGATAGTCTTGGGATTCCAAAAATATCAGTAGTAAATGTGGTAGGGTCAATGCTTGCTAGAGCCACTGGTTGTGGGGTTTACTTAAATGCAGGAAGGGAAGTTGCAGTTGCTTCCACCAAAGCTTTCTCCACTCAGGTTCTTGTATTATCACTTATTGCTGCTTGGTTTGCCCAAAACAGAGATACTGTTACTTCACAAAAATGCCAAGAGTTACTAGAAGCAATTCACAGAGTTCCAATTAGTGTTGGAGTTTCATTACAAGTCAAAGATCAGTGTGAAAAAATTGCTGAGCTGATCAAGGATAACAACTCTATTTTTGTTTTGGGGAAAGGGTATGGCTATCCTGTAGCTTTGGAAGGGGCTTTAAAGATTAAGGAAATATCTTATATACATTCTGAAGGTTATTCAGCTGGAGCTCTAAAACATGGACCTTTTGCTTTAATTGATAAAGATTCTCAAACACCTGTTATTCTCGTCATACTATCTGATGAACACCATTCTTTGATGATGAATGTTGCACAACAGGTCAAGGCTAGAGGAGCTAAAGTAATATGTATAACAGATGACGAGAATTTGTGTAATGATATTGATTGTGAAAAGATTTTAATCCCCTCTAATGGTCCATTGACTGCTTTGAACGCTGTAATTCCATTACAGCTTATAGCATATTATTTGGCTGTTAAAAAAGGTATAAACCCTGATAAGCCTAGAGGTTTGGCAAAGGCTGTAACTGTATTTTAATAGATTTATTTAGGAAAAATATTTGATCTTTTGCATTAGTAGCCATTTAGTCCTAATCTTCTTTTACCCATTTTTATTTAATTCATGTTTGATTCGATACCTAGTAATAATTGCCTAAATGGAGGTAAAAAATGAACAAACCCAGATACTCGAATAAAAGGAAAAGTTTAAATGATAATCATTTCTAATTAAGTAAAATAAGAGACTATGAAGCTTTATCATTAATTAGTCAAATTCCCAAAGAGAACTCTAAGGAAACTTATAAAGTTTTTAATTTAAAATATCCCTACTGTATTCATTTGCTGCCATTATTGTAATAGTGGATGAATGAGTAACACTAGGAATCCGGAATTCGATCTAAAGTTGAATAGGATGAATCTATAATGTTTCTCTGCCAGTAATTTACTCGGATTTAATTTTCAGAGATGTGTTGCTTTTTCTTAAGAAAACTAAAACAATGCTAATGTTAGCTAGTAAGAATAGTATACTTGAGTGGAAGAGCTGAAGATCAATAATCAATTAAAGTTTCAAATTAATGGAGGAAAAATAACCCTGAAAACTTACACTCAGAAAGTATGGCTGCCCAAGCATTTCAATGTGATATGCAAAATATAACCATGAGAGTTTAGTAATCAGCCAAACTCCTATTGAAATGAGGATTGGTGTGAAGGAAGCACTAGCAGAATGAATTATCCCTTTAGATTCGTCGAGCTGAGCAATATTATTGGTCAGGTAAACTCTGAGGGCGAGAGGGAAGAGGATGAACCACCATAGGAAGTACTGAGATGTGCAAACTTTGTTGAAAGCTACAAATAGAATGGTCTGGCAAAAAATTGCCATTATGCATTCACCTTCCCTTACTAGAGATATTCCTGATAATGTAACCAGTAACATCTGGGGGATAGAAGCTATATATGGGAGAATCTTGTAAACAAAGTTTGACGCAAGAGCCTCTTTTGCTGAGTACATTGTAAGGTAAAATAGGTAAAAAAAAACTGAAAAGTTGTGTCTGTGGTCTTTTCTGATTGCATGGTATAAATAAGTTTCATATAGGAACTCCCAACCATATATATAATAAAAAAAGGAGATCAAGGAAATGATTGTAGAAAAGCTGACCAATCCAAATATAAGCTGGTCTATATTAAGTGTGGTAAATACCTTAATAGGAAGGTTGAGTATATACCTGAAGAGTGGCCTGTCCTTTTTTAGGTAGTTTGGGTTGATAAAGAAAATAAAAGGGAAACCATAGATAACTGGATATAGCTTAAAGTGAACAGAAAGACCAAAGAAGAAAGCTGAAATGACAATATTCACTTTATTGTTGAAGCTATCGTATTTAGCTTTCATTAGAAAATATATAGTAATTAGGACCAAAATAGAAGGAATAACATCTGCACTTCCTCTTGCTGCAATGACAACAGGAAATGGATTCAGTAACCATGTAGAAATTAGAAACCTTCTTAGAGTAACACTTCCCTTAATCTTAGTGTCATTATCTACGTCCAACAAGATAAGTAACCATTCGAGGATTTTACCTGAAAGTATGTTTACAGCACAAAACAAAAGCTTCGAAAGAATCTCCATCTTAAATATAATGTTAATTGAGGTAATATAAGCCAATAGTGGAGTATATCTATATGTATGTCTTGTATATGGTGATTTTCCGTGGAGAACTGCCTTGGCTGCATCCGTAAAGACCTAAGATTGTTATGACTCAATAAAAAAAGAGATTATAAAGTGGGGTTAAAGTCTACAAGACTCACACACATTTTGAATATAAAACATATCAATCCCACTCTAAATCTACTGCCCTACTTACCATGTAGTCAATGTCAGTAAACTTCACAGATAGATTAAATCTATCTTGAAGAAGACCATAAAACAAGACAAGCAGATGGAGGCACGTTGTAGAGAGGTATACATGCTCTACAACATACCTAAATGCCTTCCCTATCGTCTTTTCAGACCACATTTCACCTCTCTCTGTTTCCTCAAAGAATTATCTTTTCTCACAAATTTATTATCATTAAAAAAATAAATGTATGATACCGCCCAAACTTAGGCGGGAAAAGCGAGACATTGCGATATGGATATGATTATTATGGAGGGGAATATATTAGGTTGGTAATAAATATGGGATATTTTTAAATTTACGTTGGGGGAGTGGGAAGGGAAAAAGGGGATAAAATAGATCGAACCAATTATATTACGAGCATAAGAATTTGTCTTTGAGTTGGTAACTTGACTTAATAGTTTTAAAAAATTTCAAAATAATTTTGATTAATGCATTAGGGGCAAATATATGCACGTAAAAATCTTAATTTATTAAGTACTGAAGTATAAGTACATTTGAAATAAGGCCTAATCAAAATTGAAAATAAATAGTTACCTAGAATATTATCAATTCAGTAGTAACGTTACAGAGTCTGGAGAACGAGAGTAAGTAAGGATCCAAGATACTATTATTGGATCTTCGAATTCTTGTAGAGGGGTCAGATTGGTTGATACTAATCTTTCTTAGTCTCAGTAGAGTGTTTTTATTTTTTATTTTATATTGTTAAAGGCCTTAACCTTTATTATTGTTGCTCTTTGGGAGTTAGGAGAGTAAAGAATTCAGAGTTTTATTTGGCATTCTTCTTTTGCTCTTGAGATTTGACCTTACTAGTATATTATATTGTTGATTACTAAGAAAATGAATGATAATACTCCTAGATCACCATATTCGAACAGTAATGGTGAATTGTATGATCCATCTGTATTTACTGAGAACGTTGATACCGTTGCAACTCGTTCAAAGAATTTACCATTTTACGAGATATATGAACCAAAGCCAACTCCAGCAGATAAGCCATATAGAGTTAATGGAGCTGAAGAATACAAAAAGCTTTATGAGGATAGCATTAAAGATCCCGAAGGTTTTTGGAGTGAAATGGCTAGAAAAGAACTTAGATGGCTTAGAGACTTTACTAAAGCCAGAAGTTCTGGTACTTGTCTTCAAGATCGCCTTGCGTGGTTTTTGAATGGAAAGTTAAATGTTTGTGATAATTGTGTGGATAGATGGGCTGAGATACAACCAGATACTATTGCACTTATTTGGGAAGGGGATGATCCAGCATCTATTAGGCATATTAGTTATATTGAGTTGTTTAGAAACGTCTGTAAGATGGCCAATGTCCTGAAGCGATTTGGTATTAAAAAAGGTGATTCTATTGGAATCTATATGCCAATGATACCTGAAACTATATACACTATGTTGGCTTGCGCTAGAATAGGAGCTGTTCATATGGTAGTTTTTGCTGGATTTGCTGCTCAGAATCTTCTTGAGAGACTTGTGAATGCAAAATGTAAAATAGTAGTCACAGCAGACCAAGGATCTAGAGGTAAGAAAATTATTCATTTGAAGAATATTGTAGATGAAGCTCTTCAAAAGGTTCCTGAGATTAAAACATGTATTGTTTTCAAACATTTGAATGGACCTATAAATTTTGTACAAGGAAGAGACTTTGATGGAGAAACATTAATGAAAGCTGAAAAGCCTTATTGTCCCTTAGAAGATATGGATAGTGAAGACCCACTATTTTATTTATATACTTCTGGAAGTACTGGCACTCCAAAAGGTGTTCAACATTCTACAGCTGGATATCTGCTTTATGCTGCAGTTACTCAAAAGTACTTGTTCAATATTCATCCCGGAGATGTATTTGGATGTGCTGGAGATATTGGATGGATTACTGGACATTCTTACCTGGTTTATGCTCCTCTTTGTAATGGAATTACAACCTTAATTTTTGAAGGAGTCCCTACTTTTCCTGATGCTGGAAGGTATTGGGAAATGGTGGAGAGACACAAGGTTACTCACTTTTATGCTGCTCCTACTGCAATCAGGACTCTTAAACGTCTTGGAGATGAATTTGTCACTAAGTACGATAGATCATCGTTACGAGTTCTAGGATCTGTTGGAGAACCTATTAATCCCTCTGCATGGAGATGGTACTATAAGGTTGTTGGCGAGGAAAGATGTTCTGTAGTTGATACTTATTGGCAAACTGAAACTGGAGGAATTGTGATTGCTCCTATCCCTGGTTGCTTTAGTACTAAACCTGGATCAGCAACATTTCCTTTCTTTGGAATTGAACCTGTGGTACTTAATCCTGAGACAGGAAAAGAGATTGAAGGAACTGGTTCTGGTGTACTTTGCATTAAAAACTCATGGCCAGGAATGTTTAGAGGAATTTTTGGTGCTCACTATCTTCATGAAGATCTTTACACAAATCCTTTCCCTGGATACTACTTTACTGGAGATGGTGTTTTAAGAGACCAAGATGGATATCTATGGATTACTGGTAGAATTGATGATATAATTAACGTTTCTGGACACAGACTAAGCTCTAAGGAGATTGAAGATGCTATTACCGCCCACAATGGTATTGCAGAAGCTGCTGCTGTAGCAATTGACCATGATGTTAAAGGCAGTGCTCTTGTTTGTTTTGTTGTTCTTAAAGATTCTGGCAGTAAATCCTTTGAATTTAACAATTCCAGCCCTCATCCTCTTGAAGCTGAACTTAGAATGTGTGTAAGAACCCAAATTGGTCCTGTTGCAACTCCTGATCACATTATTATTGTTGAGAATATCCCAAAGACAAGATCTGGAAAAGTTGTTAGACGCCTCCTTAGAAAGATTGCTACAGGATGTGATGAATACGGAGATATTTCAACAGTTGCAAACCCTGAATGTATTCAATCCATTGAATCATCCTGGTCACAATACCTCAAAAGGTAATCAACGGTATTCTTATTGCTATATCTAAATTCACTTTTTCTATGTTAAATGGACTATAAGATATTATCACTCTTTTCTTAAAGAGATTTTCTAACTAGATACTTGATTTAAAGAGAATATCAAAATATAGTACATATATAATTTATTAATATATTTCTACATATATGTTTAATTCTATTAAAGGTTCTAATTTGGCTTATCTCATTGCTGGTGCATTTGGTACTGATAAAGCTGCTAGATTTTGTGGACCTTTTGGTCTTCCTGATGGAAATATTTGCCAGAACCTTAAAGTTTCATCGCCTGCCCCTGTTACAATAGTTTGACCATCAGGAGATACGGCTAAATATAAAACTCTATATGTATGGCCAGTCAAAGTTGCAATTTTCTGCATAGATGGCCATTTCCATAATATAACCTGGTTTAAACTATACCCATGGGTAGATACTAATTCATTAACATTTCCACTCCAAGCAATATTACATACTTGTGAACCAGTATCTACTGCCATTACACATGAATTAGTAACAGTATTCCAAATACGAATATGTCTATCAGCAGTTCCACCACCTGATGCTAAAAGCCCAGATTGATGGGGGTTCCAAGATAAAGCTTTGACTGCAGCAGTATGTTCTTGAAACTGGCACACTGGAGTATCATATCCTTGTGACCAAATAAGTAACTTATTATCATTACCTCCAGTAGCTAACTGGGTTTCATTTGGACTCCATTTAACACCACAAACTTCTTGTTTATGTCCCAACCACCTGCTACACCAGTGTTCTTGCTCTCTTACATCTCTTAATAATACAGTGTGGTCCCTTCCTCCCGTTGCCAAGATCGGCCCGCACCAATCCATTGCACCAATTCTTGCTCTGTGTCCATTTAATGTACGTACCTTTTTCTGTTCCACAACATCCCAAATCTGGACGGAGCCTTGTCTAGTTCCGACAGCAAGGTGATTACCTTGTTGTGTCCATGATACACTGGTGACAGTATCTTGCTCTTGCAGATTTAATAAGTTGGTGACTTTACATGTTGATGCACTCCATAAATAAACTGATGAGCTTAGTCCAACAGCCAGCAAGTTGGTAGAGCTCCAATCAACTAAATTTAAGTAGAAATCGTCTTGTAAATTGGGAGCATCCAGAAT
The DNA here is from genome assembly GCF_001865345.1 of Cryptosporidium ubiquitum. Taxonomy (NCBI): domain Eukaryota; phylum Apicomplexa; class Conoidasida; order Eucoccidiorida; family Cryptosporidiidae; genus Cryptosporidium; species Cryptosporidium ubiquitum. The sequence continues at coordinate 825,420 of NW_021639812.1, read as the reverse complement.
TTTGAATGGCCCCTTTGGAATCTTTCTTGAAATTGGACCCATTCCCATATTTGAAGAAGATAACCATGCTGGATCCATAGAAACTGATCTCAAAGGTACAGTTGCAAATGGGTCAAATATCTCACATGAATTTAATCGAGAATATTCATTCTCATCACCATATGATTTATGATTCCCTAACTTTCTTCTTTCTTGTAATCCCATGGACTGAGAGCCTACTCTTAACTTGATCGTTGCAGAAAAGTCACTTTCTGTTGTTGGTAGTAATTCTGTTGCTAAAAGCTCATTATAAACAGAAATAGGGTTTTGAAAAGTTCTTTTAATAATGGAATTATTCATCCCAAATCTAGAATATCTCTCATATATATAGTTTTTTCCCAATGGCTGGGAAAGGCTTGACAGATTCATCTTAAAAATCTTTTTTGTTGTTCTTGATAAGGTTCTAATTTTAATAATAACTTAATTTTTTTCATCTAATTCACCTCTCATTTACTTTTTGAACTTTTAGCTTTATGTTTACTAAACTTATAATAATGATTTTAAATCTCTCCTTATTTATTTTTGTCTAAAATATTCTTCAGATCTCACTAAAGCCCCTATTCTCAATCTGCTACCCCTATTTTATTTGTCAAAAATCTTGCATCTTTCCCAATGATGCAGTTTAACTTCTTTTAATGACCACTAGTCACTTAAGTTTTTCCCATGTCTAACTGCAATTTTCCATGTCTTTCCTTTAGTCCCTAACGTATGCGTCTACTACAATACTAGTTAAAATTGAAGTTAAGGTTAATGGAAGTTTAGAGAATAGTGTTTTGAAAATTCAAAATTTAAGAATGTTTTGTTAGATTTAGAAATGTGAGATTCGATATTTCTTAAGGTGGAAAATGAATTCTGCTGAAGCTTTTTCAGCTTTGATTTTAATTAATTAAATGAATAACATGATTTTTTCATTTAAATAACTTAAAATATTTAACAAGAATAAAGCTATTTAGTATGATTTTTTTTTTAATTTTATTTTTTTTTTTTAAGCTTAAAAAAATGAAATTAATTGACTTTAATTAAATACACAATTGACTTTTATATGAAATAATATTTATATGTGGATAAAAGTGGTCCAACCACATGCAATTATGTTTGCATGAATGCCGGTATGTAAAATCTATAGATTATTAATTTCGAGTCAAACAATACTATTATATAGGTTGGAAGCGGGGTATGTAAGGGAATAAAATAGAAAAATAGGTATTTTTGAATTATGAAAAAACTGCCCGAACCAACGTTGAAAAGCCAAGGGAACTTAAAATCAATAATTGTAATTTTCTTACGAGTTGATAAAATTCAGATGGCCATCCCAAGTTAACCTTGGGTGGAAAAATCTGTAAATTAAGTCCTTTCCTACTTGAGAATTTCCCCTCTTGTGAAATCCTTATATTTTCAGGCGGGCTCATTGGACAGCAGGAATAGGCAAGAGATGCAGTTTAGGCGTAAGAAAAATCAAATAAAGGCTTTATTGCATCTTGGTGTGAATAGACAGTATTGTGTGCATTGTCTACATAAAGAAACTTGAATTTAAAGGAAGAGAGAGGCTGTTTGCCAAACATATTGGGGAAAGTTTCGAAATAAGATTTGAGGTAAAACTGGGAGATTGGAATAATTTCTTGAATTGACATAAATCGAAAAAATAAGAAGAAGAGAGACGAAACAAATAAGTTGAGCCAATATGAAGACGATTAAAAAATTGATTACTGCTTTAGGAGCAGTAATATTTGGGTTTGGCCTCTCGAAGGTGGAAGCGAGAATTCAAATGAAGGCTTATGGTAGTATAGTTTCAACTGCCTATTATTATTCTGATATTTTTGTTGGACTTCCAGAACCTCAGAGACAGAGTGTTATTTTGGATACAGGAAGTAATCTTCTTGCTTTTAGTACTACTAAATGCCAACAGTGTGGTACACACCTTGATGCATATTATGATCCTTTTAAAAGTACAACAAGAAGAGAAGTCTCTTGCCATTCTTATTGTAAGGTTTGTGTGAACCATGAGAGACAATGTGCTTATACTATTCATTATTTGGAGGGAAGCAGTTTGTCAGGAAGTTACTTTGAAGATTTTGTCGCAATTAGAAATGAAAAAGGAGATACTTCTGAGCCATCACCATATGTAGTTGGGTTGTCAACAATATTTGGTGGAATTACTCATGAAACTAATCTATTCTTTACACAAGCAGCTTCTGGTATTCTTGGATTGGCATATACTGCTAGTTCACAAGAAAGAGTACCGTTATTTCAAACTTGGACAAAAAGATCTAAATATGCTAAAGATGCTATTTTGTCTTTATGCTTTAGCCCAGAAGGTGGTGTAATTTCTTTAGGAGGTTATAACTCTGAATATTGGGCTTTAGGAGGTAATGATAAATCATTTAGATCTACTAATGACAATAATTTTTTAAAAAGAATGCTTGGATATTCATTTTTATCAAGTTCAAGCTCAAGCCAATCACGTTCTAATTCAAAGAATACCATGGATTCTAAAATTCAATGGACTCCCTTATCTATTATAAATGGAAATTACTATGTTCAGCTTACTAAAGTTACTGTTCATCAGACTAAGCTAACTTTACACAAGGATTCGTCTTCAAGTAATACAAAACCTGTTCCACTTGTTATTGATAGTGGTACAACTTTGACATATTTCCCCGAACATATATTTAACCAGATTTTAAATATAATTAACCTGAGAATAGCAGAAACTGAGAATAGATCAACTTACAGAAGTTTGGTTGAAGCTGGGTCAAAATTATTGGAATATACTGGTTTTAAATCACAATCTAATGATGAATTAGAATTGGAAATTAAACCAATCTCAATTTTCCCTGGAGAGATTCCTGGAGCTGCATTACATAGAAAGAGGATTTACAGAAGGCTTGGTAATATTGAGGATCTTACCAACACTTTTAATTCAACTGTTCATTCTGAGAATTTATTTGACAATTTTTCAACTCAAAATCAATTAAATGAAACGATCTCTGATTATTTAAACCATACTAATAATAATACTAATACTGATACTAATAATTCTACTTCGACTTCTACTACTGCTACTAGTACATTTTCTTTCCAAGAGTTTGACATCGATTCTTCACTGTCTAGAATTATGCTTGAAACATCTAAAGGCGAAAGATGTTGGAAGTTAAAAGATTCAAATGAAATGTCACGTTTCCCAACAATTACTTTAGGATTCTCAGGTTTGAATGTCGATTGGGAGCCAGCTCAATACCTTTACAAGAAATACAGAAATACTTATTGTTTAGGATTTGATTCAGATAAAACATTCTTAGTACTTGGTGCATCATTCTTTATTAACAAAGATATAATCATAGATGTAAAGAATTCAAGAGCATCATTTGTTAAGTCAAATTGTCCACAAATTGCACATGCAAGGAGAACTTCTACATCTGAGATGTCACAATTATTAAAAGATACATCATCATCATCCCCAGAATCAATCATGAAATCTGAGGTTGTAGTATTTGATTCCAATTCAAGAAATTTTAATGTTAATAGTAATAGTAATCAACATCATTCTAGTACTGAACTTAATGGTAAAAACCCAAGTTTAAGTACTGGTCAAACTTCAACTAAAACAACAAATTATAGATATAGTGCTGACAATCAAACTATTTCAGAATCGTATTGGGAGCCAAAAAACTTGACTTTGCCATCCTCACTCTCCTCGTATTTATCTCCATCAGCTGCACAATATACTGGTGCTACCAATCATTCACTTGATTACCAAAATAACTACCAAGAAAATCACAGTGAATTAGAAAATGGTACTGGTAATATGTTGGTATTATATTTAAAGCAACAATTAGTTGATAATACTGGTTCTCAAGATTTGGACTCCAATAATAATGATAATACAAATCCAAATAATAAAGATTCTTCATCAAGATATAGTACCTCTCAGCCAACAATAATACATTGGTTAATTATTTTAATTACTGCTTTAGCTTCATGTTACTTATTTAATGGTGTAGATCAGAAAGATAAGAATGAGTAAAGTAACAAATCAAAACCGAGAATATTAAATTTTTCGCTTTTTAAGAGTGTAATTAATTATTTAGAAAAAAAATTATGCTTGGATTAATTTTAATAAAATTAGAAAGATTACCAAAAAAATAAGCAAACATAAAAAGCAGAATTAAGCAATAAAAAGAAGTCAAGCATAACAAGATTTGTGGAACTTAACTTTAAATTATTATTATTATGTATTTTTAAATTTTTGTTTCATATTAAAATGGGATTTCAATTATGGTTAAGTTTAGTTAACAAAAAAGTAAATAAAATAAAGTGGTGAAGATCTTATGGCGGGCAAATATATATTTGTTTATTATTGGTATATACACATAATATGTTATTGGATTTTGAATATACACAATTTATTATTAACAAGATAGATATTAATTTTAATCAACTGAGGAGATTCAAAGGCAATAATAAGAAAAGAAACAGGTTTAACTTTTCGATTAGAATTATGCAATATGTATTTATCGGAATGTAGGAGGAATTAGAAGTAATATATATATATATATATATCTATGTTAAAACATCTATTTATTTTGGGGGAGAAAATAATGGCCCACTAATTAAATATAATTAATAATTAATATTTTAAAGGAGAGATAGAATATGATGTATATATATGTCTATATATAATACACCACCACAACCTCTAAATATGGCTGATTCTATTTTTTTTTCATCTTAAATTAATTCTTTTAAAAAATATTTAATGAATTGGATGAAATAGTGATATAGATTAATATAATATATATGGGAAAATCTTTAATATTTGTAAAGTAATATTTGATAAATTTAATTAGTATTAATATTTCGATAAATGGCTGATAAAATAATATATATATTTAGAACAATCAATAAACAAATAAATAATATAAATATTACTTTAAAATATTAAGGAGAAAGAAAGAGGTGATCAGAAAATTATTATATCAGTTTTAGAGGTTCTACTAAGGATTTAATATAGCAGGAAAAAACAAAGTAAAGTAGTAGGAAATGAAAAAATAGGGTTTTTTTTGATAGATGTAAATATAGAGATTGAATAGTGAGATGATTATTATGGTAAATAATGATGTATTGCAAAGAAAATTAGCGCTAAAGTAAAAGTAGAATTAATGATTTAATAGGGTGGATGACATATTCAAAGTAGAGAAGATCGTATATAAAAGGTATTTAATGAGAATGAGGGGAGAAGAGGTTGAAATTATTAGGGGGAAGAAGAGAAAAAAACAATATTGGGTGAAAAATAAGGTGGAATTAATTTCAGTAATAATTTATGAAGATAGATGAATAAATAGAAAGAAGTTGAGGATAATAATAACGATAGAATTTATATTATGAAGTACAAATGAAAAACTAAATGAATAAGACAATTTTTTAAAAAATGTTTATTATTATTTTTAGTTTAGTTTGTAACTATCATTGCTGGAATTAAATTAATTTGATAATAACAACTTGTAATTTATCATTTATTTGTTGGGGAAGAAACGTCTTCTTCTACATCTTCTTTTTCTTTCTGCTTTTTCTTTGCCCTGATTTGTACAATTATGTCATAAACAACGGAGAATGTACAATATAGAATGGTGGCAAGGACAAATATGAGGAATGCCCACATCATAATGATTTGTCCTGGGTGAAGCAGAATTCCTGCTCCACCAATACCATGTTCAACAGTGATTTGACAATAATCACCAGTGTATCCAGTAAGGCAAGTACATAAAATGGGTAAATTTTCTCCAATATATGTACATTTCCCTCCATTTTGACATGGGTTATTAGTTTTACATACATTATTTTCAAGTTCACAATTGTTCCCAGTAAATCCAACAGTACATTTACATTGATAAAATGGGTGGGTATCAGTACTGGTACAAATTCCACCATTTAAACAAAGAGAAGTGGGTCCGGAACTCAAACAAGCATCCCAAGCTAATGATTATTATATAAAATAAATATTTAGTTAGAGTATAACAGGAACTTGTTAGATCTTATTAGAAACTCACCAGTTTCACATTTTGGACCAGTGAAACCATCATCACATACACATAAGAATTGGTTTTGATTGGAAACATTTGGTAAAGATATACATTTTCCATTATTTCCGCAATTAAGAGTTTGGTCTCCAGCACAAATTGATTCAAATGGTAGTGTTTGGAGGTCTCTGAACTTTTTCGAAGCATCATTAATTAAATTTGTGTTTTTTGTGGTAAAATGATTGTTACTTTCAATGGGAAAAAACATATTAATGTAATAGTCACTTTTTTTTTACAAAAAATGGGTAATTGCTTTAATAAACAAATAAAAAAAATAAATTCGTAATACTTTAAATAACTTACGTGTACGAAGTAAAGCAAATATATATGTTATATTATATTTCCTTTTAATATATTTGTTTTTACCTTAGAAACTTGAGCATTCAAAAAAAATCTTAAGTATTTGAGCTTTTTAAATTTAAAATCCTACCTTAACTCGTTAATATTTTATATTTTTTTTCTATTTTTTTTGTTGATATATTTAAATACCGGTATAGAAAGGGAAACCCCACATGCAATTTCATTAAATTTTTTTTTGCACACGTGGCAAATTAATTTGACTATCATTGATTTAATAAAAAAATGCATATATTAATTCTCTATTGAAGTGAAATCGGATAATATATAGAAAGTAAAATGAAGAAAGAATTTGGAAGTAAATAGGAGAAGGGAGTTTACAAGAATAATAATTATAAAAACTTGAAAAAAGTATCAATAAAAGCAAAAATGAGATTAAAAAATAACTGGCGCCAAAGAGGAATGCAAATAGTTTATACCAGTATATTACAAGGCAAACGCGATTCTTCACTTGGAAGTGATGGCTTGAACCAGCTAGCCGTAGATGATTGCCTTAGGAGCCAGCCAGTTTGCAGATTGCATATTTGAATATGTATTAGATTGTCTGTATTGCTGAAATCCAGCTTAAGTGCTTTAAGGGATTCGGCCCCAGTATTAAGGCATTAATCTTCACTAGAAAGAATAATATTATATTTTCCCTGAGTTATTGAAAATTAGAACGACCGGTATGACTAGACTCAGGCTCAGGCTCAGGCACAGGCTCAGGCTCTGGCTCAGGTTTAGGACCAGATTTAGGTTCAGGGTCAGTTTCAAGCTCAATTGAAGGATTGGGATTGATTTCAGTGACAGCACCTGTACTAGGCTCTGGAGAAACAATGCCTTTCCAGCTAAGATAAATCTTTTCTATGTCTTGGGGCTGGAAAACAGTGCATTTGGCAACATAAGACCAAAGACAGTCGTGGACCTTCTTTCTGGTTTCCTCATTCATTGCAAATTTAAGGATCTCATTGATTTCATCCCCAACAACAGGAAGTAAAACTTTGAGGTTAGCAACAACATCGGAGTCGGTCATATTATTTGTAGGGTGGAAAAGTTTCTTGATCTCTAAAAGCTGAGGTTTTACGTTACTATGATTAAAACACGTCCTTGCTTGTTTTTTTAAATCCTTCTCATCAATATTGGAACATTCAAGTACAAATTCTGGTAGTCCCTTTTTACCACCAACAACTAAGGGTTTTGAATAATTTGCAATTTCATTGCCATTGTTATCATTAAACTGTCCAAATGTTTGCCCTCCTTTATCCTTGTGGTTCGGATCCTCATACTTTCTTGCAACCTTCTTACCACGTTTAGGGATAGAATTCTCACCTTTACAAGTATCGGGATATTCTTGATCAGAAGCAAAAGCTGGGATAAGTTTTCTTTTCTTACGAGCAGTTTTACCTATAACCATTACTGAATGTAAATGCTTCATCACTCTTAAAGTTCTTTGTTTTAGCTTATCAAACTTTACACTTTTAATACATGAGAGAGACAAATTTTCATCCATTGACATCATTGTCCAATTTGAAAATCCGTATATATAAATGCCTTTGAGTATATCGATATCAGTTTGAAGAGTCCAGGGAATCCCCCAAGAAGGAGTTCTAAGTGATTTAACCAAAATAGGAGGAAGCTCAAATTTAAGGTACCTACCCTCAAGATCACTCACATCAGATGGTTTTTCTTGGTTTTCATTCTCCGTAGGTGGTTCTGTCTCTTTAACTTCAAAGGAATTTTCAACAGAAAGATCAAACGGTTTTTCTTTATCTTCCTCTTCATCTAAATCTTCATCCTCGTCATCAGCATCATCCTCATTTTCATTCTCGTTATCTTCATCTCTCTTAACTGATTCTCTATCTGGCCTAGCTAAGGGACCAGTTGGAAGACTCCAAGGCTTTTCTACCCCCGGATTGCATTCTCTCATCAGTTTATCAAGTGAAGATAGCATCTTAATCCTTTCAACAAGCTCTAAAGCATTTGCTCTGTGATTTCCAATCAAAAGTAAATTCTTTTTTAAGGCCTTAGAACCATGATTGCTATTATCCACATCATTTTCCTCAACAAAATCTTCTATTGAACCAGGTTCTAAAGATACGCCTCCTATTATTGTAGTATCTGCAGTTGATTGGCCTTCCAAAATACTAGTGCCCTCACAATTTGAATTAGTAATTTGAATATCCTCTTCATCTCTAATTTCTACCTCCTCCTTGGATATGTTTAAAGCACTTTCAGAGACCAATTCTTTTTGGGTTTTCTCGTAACACAGGGCAACAATAATCTGAGACTCATTCAATATAGTACCCCTTTCAACTTTACCTTTTAATCTGGAATCCATTATAATGTCATCCAATCTTCTATATGGATCTCCAAATTTTAAGATTGACCTAAATAACTTAAACCTACGTTTTGGATGCAGTACTCGAGGATCTCTTCTTGATCTCTTCCCACTCTTAACTGACTTTACCCCGTTTGAGATGTCTCTGTAGATTTTATTAATTTCAGTTGGAAATTGTTCATTATCTTGATTATATTTGTGTGGAAAACTAGTTATTTCCAACATTAATGCTTCAAAGTCTTCCCTATTATGCAGTGGTTGCTCAGGAAGCGGATATTCCTTATTAGGAACTAATTCTCCCAAACTTTCTGGAGTTTTATCCAAATCTTTTTCAGAACCTAATTTCATTTCAGTATTTTCAATTTGTTCAGATTGACCTAAATCTGTTTTCTTATTATTTCCATTTGAGCCAGAAGCTCTACTCTTTCCAGAAGTTCCCCCACTTGATTTCTTATTCTTTTCCTTGAATTTTTTTTTTGACTGCTTTTTACTTTTTGTTGCGAAAGTTTCGTCCTCATCTGATCCTTGATCGCCTAACTTCCCATCATCAGACCCAGAATTATCAACACCAACATATGTATATCCATCATCTCTATACTTTAGAGAACCATCTCTCATAGCACTCTTTCGAGGACCAGTAATTATTGTATTTTGTTGATTTTGTTCCATTAACTTAAGCCTCTCCTCCTCTGGAATTGTCTTTTCCCAAAATTCTTTACTATCAAAATCCACTTCACCTTCTGCCTTTTTATTCTCGCTCAGCGGAACCAAAGCTCCAGTGTTTGAATCAATGATTAGGGGTGGCGCCTCATACCTAAAATCTGCAATATTTGCAAATGAACGCAAAAGTCCGTCAGCCAGGCCCTGTGTATCATGTACATGTTCCTCAGCGTCAGCCAAGACTTGGTCTAAATCAATCTGAGATGCAAATCTTCTATCTTCCTCCAAAAAATCTTCTGAATTCTCATTTTCTACTTTTAACTGTTTTTTTGCACCTTGATTATTGTCCACATGAATTCCATCGTGCATGCAAGTTTCCCCACATTCAGAATTGGCACAGTGACTATATGCAGGGTCCGAACTTGACATATTTTGGGCGGGTTTTTTTTCTGTTCCTTTATTCCACAGTTTCTGGGCACCAAACTTTAATATTTTGGCAAGTTCATCACGACTAAAAGAGGCTCCACCAGAGCCAGGTTTTTTTCCATTTGGGTAAAGTGCCTGGGAAGCCATAGCAACCACAGATGCGGCTGCAGAAGAGCTAATTTGTGGTTGAGAGCTGTTTGAGCTGATGTTATTAAGTCCTTGAACTACTAAAGTGTCTAAGACCATTTTAGTTTTTGCCCTCTCAAGAATATTTTCCTCAATTGAGTCTTTAGTAACAAGTCTATAGATTTGAACTTGTTTCTTTTGGCCTATACGGTGAGCTCTAGCTTCTGCTTGTAAATCATTCTGTGGGTTCCAGTCTGAGTCATAGATGATTACAGTATCGGCAGTAGTTAAATTAATTCCAAGTCCGCCAGCTTTGGTGGAAAGAAGAAAGCAAAAGTCGTCGCTATTAGGAGAATTAAAGTGATCCATTGCTTTTTTTCTAAGTTCTTTTCCCATTGTCCCGTCTAAACGTTGGTGTCTAAATCCTCTGAGAATCAAGAATTCCGATATAATATTTAGCATTCTCACCATCTGGGAAAAAATCAGTACTCTGCTTCCTTTTTCTTTTAACCTTGAAAGTAATTTATCAAGTAGGCACAATTTACCACATCCATAAACAAGCTGGTGCTGAATGCTAGCAATTGTAATACCCTGAGAAGGATCTAGCTCTGGCCTGTGAATCAGAAAAGGATGATTACAAACCTTCTTAAGCTCCATACATATGTTTTGCAAAGAGGTCTTTGTACCTCCTGTAGTCTTACTCAGTTCGTCATAATTACGAGTCAGAATTGATTTGTACATGTCTGTCTGTTGAGGAGAAAGTTCCACTCTTAGAATTCGTTCCACTTTATTTGGCAAACTTTTCTCAACATCTCTCTTCACTCTCCTTAAAACATACTCTTGTAATTCATTCTGTAGTTCTTCTAATTGTCTCTGCTTATCTGGCCCAATAACATTTGGATTCTCTATATCAGGGTACCTTAGTCTAAATTCTTGATAATTTTGAAACCTTAATGGATTAAGAAAATGTAAAAGACTCCAAAGCTCCTCTAAATTATTGTGTAATGGAGTTCCACTCAATAATAGCCTGTACATTGTTCCAAACTCGTGCAATTCCTTAAAACGCTTACTGTCCCTATTCTTCAATTGATGAGCCTCATCCACTATCATCATATACCAATCAATTTGGCGAAGAAAGTCACAGTCGACTTGGCTGTTTAGTATTGAAGGAGTAGTTATTACTACATCAAATCTATATCTCCTTCTTGTTTGCCTGGACGATCTCGACCCATAACGCCTAAATAATCCATTACCACCAGTCCCCGCGCGCGCGTATTTTTGCATGTTTTTATGACCATATTTATCACGTGTTTCATCTTTGGAATCTGAATTATTGAAACAGTTCTTTTCAATCAAATCACTGTTCTCAGTGTCTTCATTATCATTGGTTTCATCCTTCATTTCAATTGTTGAAAGTTCGTAAGACCTTATTAGTTCCCTAGCATAGGCATTACCATGATATAACACAACATTTGCGTCTGGTAGCCATTTTTTGAATTCTCGTAGCCAATTATCACTGGTACTTTGAGGTACCACAACAAGAAATGGAGCAACAATTTTTTCCATGTATAGGCAATGCCCAACTACAGAAATTGTTTGAACGGTCTTTCCAAGCCCCATTTCATCAGCCAAAAGAACATTTACATTCTTCTTGAACCTCGAAATCATCCAATTTAAGCCATAAATTTGATAGTCCCTGAGAGTTTTCGGTTGGAATGGTTCGTCATTAGAATCCTCTACCTTTTCAACCTCTTCTTTAAAAGCTTCATAATTTTGAGTGTCTTTATCTTCCATCTTTACATCCTCTGAAATGGAATTGCCCTGCTTATTTTCATTGTTATTGGGTTGATACTCAATCTTCATTGGCTGATCATTTTCGGGTATCGCATCCTTAATATCTATCTTTTCCAAATTCTTGTTTTGGTTTAACATATCCTTAACTTTTATTCCCATATAAAAAGGAGTTGAAAGATAAGGCTCGAATGAGGTTAGGGCAAGAGATCTCATTTCGTAGTCACAACTCTTATCAAACTTAGAAACAAGGTCCATTTGAGCATAGAAGGAGTCAATGTATGACAGGAAGTTATGTTCTTCTAAAGTTTCATAAGACTCCCAAGTGCATTGGTCATAAGGACAACTCAACCACTTAACAAAGTAGTATAATTGTTTCCGATCTTCCTCATTGTTTTTTACTACTCCAGAATTGTCATTTTCTCTATAAATATCAACAATTCTCTCTGGAATTAAAGCATCCAAATCAAGTTGTCTTTGAATTTCAAATGTAATATCTTCCTGCTCTATTTCGTCCTCCGTCATTAATTTACGTCTTTGAATCATATCAGCCATTTTCTTTTGGAAGTTTTCCAGCCTCCTCAAGCCAGCCACACCTTCATTTATTAGAGATTCAGCTGACTCCCATGTATTGTGTAGGTGAGAATAACCCATCCATTTAATTTGATATTGCGTTATATTATTTTCTTCAGGGTTCTGTCTACTGGAAATTACTCTGTCTATTGTCCTTACATTCTGTTGGGTTGAAACAGATACATCTGCCTCTGCTTCATCAGACTCTTGAGTTAATGAGTCTAATGAAACTGAGTCATCAAAACTTAAATAGTTTACTGATTTTCGACTACTCCTTGCAGTCCTCTTAACAGCATTATTTTGTGATATCTTGGTTTTAGAAGGTTTTCTACCTCGCTTCTTCTGAACTGGCTCTTCATACAAATCCTCATCACCATCATCAGAGTCTGTACTCTTTCTAGCACCAAGTGAATTTGTGTTAAAGTCATCACTCACAAAATCGTCATCATCACTGTCATAAAATTCCTCCTCGTTCACATATTCAAGGTCCTCATTCTTCCGAGACTGACTCTTTGACCTGGAAGTCCTACTCTTATTGTATCTATCCCGTGTTCTTTGTATTTTAGATCCCTCCCCAAAATCAGAAAGAGATTCCTCAGATAACTCACTTTCATTATCAATATTGGAAAAGTTTGAATACCGCATCTTACGAATTCTCCCACTCCTTGAACAGCTACCTGATTGAACCTGATTCTGACTTTGGTTTCGGCTCACCGTTTCTAAGCCAATATCCTTAGTAGATAAACATCGCCCCAAAGTGTCTAACTCCCCCTCTGTTGAGGAGTCCGAAAATTCAACTTCCAAATCCATTAAATAATACAATTACTAGTAAGCTTTCATCAGGGCCTTTATGTGATTTATATGCACTTTAATATAATAATAATTTTCTGGCTTTTTTTTATGCTAGACAAACGTCTTTAAAAAATATGCTTTTAGCATAGGCGCTGACTAATTTTAATTAAATTTTCACAGACTATTACAAAGAAAACTTAAAATACAATTTCTATCATCCCACAACACATCCCTCCCCTAACTAAAGTTTATTTACTAAGAAAATGATTAGTAATTTCTCACAAACTTTAATCCATCGAATCTCAAATTAGGTTAATTCTATTTGCAATGTTGCTCACATTTACTCACATTCTACACTACACCAAACAAATCTATAATCATTAAGGTAGCAACTATACCGTACTAAATAATAAAAAAATCTCGTCATAATCAAGATTAATTCATTCCAATTTACTCTAAGAAAACCAAAATTTTATCATGACAAAATTCTTATCTTTTTAGTTTAATTTGTAAGTAAACACATAAGGCGCTCAAAATTGGTGTCGTTTCTGCGCGCCAAATATTCTTAATATTTAAACAATAGAAATAAAAATGAGGGGAGGCAGTAGTAGAAAAATAGAGGTGTAATCAATAGTTCTAGATAAAGAAAAAAAATAAACAATTAGTTAGATAGAGTAGTGAGTTGGAAATGCCAGGGGAACATGGGGGAGCAGGTTGCAGTTGTCAGCATGAGGCTGCAATAACCGGAGGGAAAGACTTACTTCCTCATATTGAATTAGATAAAGTACTGGCTTTAAATGAGCTAAATGTAGGGTCTTGCAAAGGAATATTTAGGCCGTACGAAGAAAGATTACGTGAAGATAAAGTGTGCAAATCCCAAGATGACGACCCAGAGTTGATCATCTTTGTAAAATTTTCTTCTCCATGTAAAATCAATTCTCTTAATATTATAGGAGGAGAAAATGGTAAATCCCCAAACAGAGTGAATCTCTATATAAATGATGAAACTCTAGATTTTTCCAGTATTCCTGATCAAGAACCTGTTCAAAGCTTAGATTTAGTTGAAGATTATTGTGGAACGGTCGATTACTCTCTTAAAGTATCAAAGTTTAAGAATGTAGACCTTTTGGTTATGCATTTTCCAAGCTCTTTTTCAAACGATCAGAGTTGGATTTATTATATCAGAATAATAGGTGAGAGTTCAGGATATCAGAGGAAAGCAGTACAAGCAGTGTATGAATCAAAACCAAATGTTTTGGACCACAAGTCTAATGCCGAATCGTTAAATCACTTTAGTCTGATGTGATTGGCAATTTACTTAGCTCTCTAATACTCAAATTCCGAATTAAACATTTATTTATTTTTGGAATATTCATAGAATGATTATTTACCACAAAAATTCCTTAAAATCATATTTATTTTAAGCATCACAATAAATGTGAAAAATATTAATCATATATATACAGAATCTAATGAATTTATTTAGAAACGATTTCTTTCATATTTTTATTTATTTTATATGTATGGTAACGTGAATCTTCCCGCGTAAATGCGCACATTATCCTTGATAATCTTAATAATTAAAAAAAAAGAATCATAAAGAATTAAGGATGAATGTTAGATTAATTCTGACTTTCAGTACATTTCTTGGTATTTTATGGTTGGATTTAGTGTTTAGCTCGGCTGCAACACGAAAAAAGTTGGGTGCTGGGAATTTACGAATATCTGATCCAGAATTAGAACAATCATTTGACTTTTTCACTAAAACACTTTCAAATTCTGAAAAGGAAAATTTAATAAAACTTAATTCATCGTCAGAATATGCAAGAAGCACTGTCCCTAAGGGAGCAGGGTATGATTACACTGTTCAGACGGCAATTTACACTCTTTCTGAAAGTTTATATATTAGCCCAAATCTATTCAACATGAAAATAATCTCTGATCATTGTTCAAAAAAAAATATTTTTGAGGTCGTGGACTGTTTATATTCTGTTTCAAAAAAAACTTTGAAGCTTTTGAAACTGGTTAGGCAACGATGTTTTCATCATACTGAAAATTCTCATTTAAATATATTCCCAAGACAAGTTGCATTAAAGCTCAAGTTATACTGCGATGAATTTAAGAGAATTGAAATAAGATATGCAAGGCTATCAGATTTTATTTATTTGTTAAAGATGATTCTCAAGAAATCTAAAATTCATAATTCAAATTTACTTAAGCTTTCGAAACTTGTTTGGAAAATAATTAAAAGTCCATCATTTAAGAAGATCAAATTTGTTAAAGATCTTTCATCTCAAGCAGTCTCACCAAAGCCAAAAATTCAACCTAGTAAGAAAGAAGCTGCAACAATCTCAAAGATTTCAACTCTTCTGAGGCACATTGATAACACTCTGTTAGAGAAAGTGAAGATCCTTCCTTTTTGGATCACAAAGTCATCTGAGGAATATTCAGTTATTTTAATTGAAACCGAAGCTATTGTTGATAAAATTTGGTCACCAATGAAGAAAAATATTGTATCAAACTTGAAGAGTCTTAATCAATGTACTTCTGTAAAAAAGAAATCTTACTGTCCATCCAATTCACCAAAATACAAACTTTCTAAGGATGAGAAGTTTATTCAAAATATTAAAAAAGTCTCCGAACAAATACGCTCAGATATTGAATAAATTTAAACCAAATAATGCTTTAACCAATATATTATTCCCAAGCTAACCCTCATATATTATAATAAATATATTGTGAAATATTGTAAGCTAAAGTTCCAAAAGGAATGAATATAATATTATGTGATATCATTTTTGCTGCCAATTTGCTTAATGGTATTTGTGTGATTACATAAATGTTTTTTTCATTGGGTAATACGGGATGTATTAATTAAGTAAGTTTTATTTCCAAGACCTTAGTTCTTTATTTCGCATATATAAGGCATCTATGTGTATTACCATCTAAAAAATTCCCTAAGACTATTTAGCCAACTCGAGCCAATCATGTTAGTTATTATTTAATCTCGAAAATATTTGTTCCCTGAAACCTAATTATTTCATATTTTTTGTTTACTTTCTATATTTCTTTTAACTTGTTCTTTTCTGCATGCCATAATGGAAAGTAATTGTCAAAATATTTCCCGCTTAATTTGTGAATATTACGTGGCAAAATAAATATTTGTTACATGTTGCTTTGAAAATTGTTACACGGAAATGTAATTTGTGTAGTAATTGCCTTAAATTTATTTGAGACCCGAATACAATGAAGGAGAAGGAGGTAAGCAGGAAATATTAATCAAATAATGGTCTCTGTTGATATTTTTGCTTAAATTTTGTAAGAGCTAAAAACTGATTCAGAAAGAGATGAAAAGACGATGGGGCTCAGATTACAAAATGAATCAAATCAAAAGGCTACCTGAAAAGTTTAATTTCAAGAAAGTAAAAATAAAAGAGGGGATATAGAAAAAATTAATATCTAATTATAAGTGTAAACGATTAAACGAGCATTTCAAGTAACACGTAAACTCGTGTAAGCTGAAATAATCAAAGTATGTATGCACTAATCTTTGTCAGCAATATTATTCATAAACTTGGTGATTCTGGATGCATTAATTTTCATTCGCTTAGCTCTTTCTATAAACAAAGGACTGCTTTTCTTTGTAACCATAGGTTTGGTAACAGGAATAAGGGACTTTTTAATATTCATATCTGCAAACATCCAGTTCATTAACAAGTGCTCTGCATCTTCTGAAGCTATCTTTGAAATCTTGTTTCTGCGGAGAAGTCTGATTACAACCAAAGAAATTGCATCTGTAATCGATTGAATACGGCAAATCTCTGATAAAAGTATAACAAGATCTTCATGTGGAGGAAGTTGAACAGTTTCAGAATTTGAATCAAAAATTGGGAATAACTTAAATAAGTCTCTGCGTATTTCCTCTGTGTATATTCTCATAGTACTAATAAGTCTTTGTACTGAATTGGTACTTTTTCCTAAGGGGGAAAATGCTTTGTTCGAACGCCAAATTGATGTTCTGATCTGTAAAACAAAGGCTAGATTTGACTCTAGTCTATTTCTTTCACTATCCAAAATTTCCCTGAGTTCATCTTTTGTAGCCTCATGGTCTTTTTCTGGTTCTATTGCATAACACTCCATGGGTTCTTCCAATGCAGTTTTGAGAAAAACTAATCTATTGGGATATTTGTAAAAGTCTTTATTAGCTCCAACATGATCTTTGGAGACTAATGTTGATACATCAGATTTCTCATCACTTAATTCTTGGCCTTCTACAGCAGTTAAGCTGGTATTTGAGCTTTCTATATTTGAAACATTGCTATCAGAACTTTCTCCACTTTCTGTAGATTGTTGATCAAAATGAATATTGAACTCATTGAAAATTGAATGGTAGGCCGTTTCTTTATCAGTAATTAACTGAGGAAGAGCTTTTTGACACCACCAAATACTTATAGAGTTAATCAGTTCCCCTCTTGACATATTTCCGTTTCTAATTTGAATATCTATGGCTCTTTTAGCCCTATCATAACTACGAGTATCTGATTGACTGGCATTTCCAATTTGTTTAACTGGTAAATGTAGTTTCTTGAGTTTTTGGTCAATCTGGTTCTCAACCTCCCTCTCACAAATCGTCCAATCACAGCCATAGAAAGTTATAAGATTCTTTGGAGCTGGTAAGCTTACTGAAGGCCAATATGGAAGAGAATTTTTATGCTTACTTAGCCAACCTCCAACCTTTTTTAAAGCATCAACTCCACATGAAGAAGATACAATTGAATTAAAATCCAACAACTTGCCTAACTCCTCTATACAATATTCTGTATTTGGTAGTAAAGAATTGATTTTTGTTCTTCCACGCTTCTTTAATTTCTTAGAAGAATCCTCCTGGTCTATCGTTGAAGAATTATTACCAGAAGTGTTCTTATCAATTTCTCCATCACCTGTTATAACCAATTTAGAACTTCTAGTCAAATCATCATTAAATATTCCATCTCCAATTGTTCTTGTTGATAAGTTTTCTTTTAAAGGCTCCAAACGACTTTCTGTAGCATCCAAAGCAGAGAAAAAAACTCCAAAAAGCAGTAAAATTGCAAATCTGCTAATATCTCCTGTTTTCATATTGACATATTAGTCCAAACAGAATATGCACTCTGCTTCTTTAAAAATATTACCCGGATTCTCAAATTATAGAATTTACGGCTTAAAACCGACTACATACAATTGCACCTCAAACCTTTAATGAACAGTATACAAATAGATTAAAGTTTTAAAACTTGAATTTTATATACAAAAAATACAAATAAATATTTACAAGATTCTCTTACGTTTACTCACGTAATGTTATTTTACCTTAAAGGTACCACCAATCATTATGCGTATATTAAAATTCACAGAAATTTCCCGCCAAAATGGAGCCATTATAAGATTATCCAAATGTGTATAGGCTAAAAAAAATTATGCACAAATAATATAAAATAGAAAGGAGAAAGAAAAAAGTTGCAAGGTAAAAAAAATAGTAAAAGGAGAAGGAAAAAAGTTGAACAAATAGATTCACCTGGACAGGATGAGGAAGCAAAGCAGCACACTACCAATGCCTAGAGGGTCACGAGGAGATTCATTTTCAATGCCACATTCTTCCTCCTCGGCATTCTCAAAATTTGGCTCAAAGTACATTGGAGGCGGAGCGGGAAAGCAGGATGGACAGGGATTATGGCAGGATATATTGCGTAGTTTCATGAATGGCTTGGAAGGGAAAGATACAGAGAATTTACATGGTACATTGTTTGTGTTAGGTAGAGCCAATGGAGGTAAAACTGAACTCATTTCAGAGCTAAAAAAGATTTCTGAGAAAGGTAAGGAGAGAGATAGTAAGAGTGCATTTGCTACATCTGATGTGGGTGAAAGTCCGTATATTGGTTTGGATTTTTGTAGCATGAGGATTAAAGAAGAATTTTTCAAGTTAGAACAAGATGACTCTATTGAAGATTCAGACCAGGATGAACTGAATGAGGGCCAAAACACTACAGTAAAGAATGTCACATTAGATGTGTGGAGTGTGGACCATTGTGGGATGTCTGATGAGTTGGTTAAAAGGCTTGTGGATGTATTTAACATTCAGAATAGTATTTCAGGAAATAGTACTTCAGAGAACTCGAATATGAATATATCATCAACAGATATTGGTTCAACAATGATTAATGGAGCTGGAGGAGGTAGCTTGGATGAAGATACAAGAGATAACAGTGGAGCATCTATGCAGACTCCAAATATCATGTTTCTCATAGTTTTAGATTCCTCTTTACCTTGGACTTTAAATGATGATTTGGTAACGTGGATTCAACAAATACAGGAATGTTGGTCTAAATCTTTAGAGCTTTCAAACTTTGCACCAGATCTACAGAGGATTATGATTCAGGAAATGAACTATTACTTTGAGACTAAATTAGGGGAAACCGAACCGGAATCTAAAGCAAAAACACAAGAAGCTTTAGATCATCAAGGAGATGATAATGAAGAGCAAACCCCAAAGCCTAATGAGGTTGAAACCTCAGAATCCCCTTCTGTTCCCGCCCTCTACCCTAAAGTTAATTTGGGAATTCCAATAGGAGTTGTACTCTCTAAGTCTGACATTGGACAGAGATTTTCTATTCCAACTGATGGTGTCAATGGTCAGCCATTTATTCCATTTGCTTTAAGTTTTCTAATGAATGTTGGAGATCCTTATGGAATCAGCTACTTTGTTACAAGTATCTTAACTTCAGGAGATATTCATCAGGCTTTTGGAGTAGACCTTCTCTTAAGTTACATTCTTCACAGACTCTTTGGTACGCCTTTTTTAAATGAAGATGGGAAAGTTTTAAAGACAGTAAATGAAGTTGTTTCCAGAAACAACTCTATACTTTGCGTACTCCCAAGAACTCCTATTCAACGCCTCTCTCTAACTCCTACTCCAAATGTCAAATCAGAGATCTATGAGGAGTTGGTTCAAAAGTCTAAATTTATCTCCAGAACAAACAATTCTACTGATATGTCAGAACTAGTTCATGGTCTTTCCACAGCTTTTGACAAGAAAATCCCATCCTTAAATGAATTTTTAGAGCAAATTAGACCCCAAATTCCACTCCTAGAAGCCACCTCCTCAGGAAATGCCCCAGTTCTTCTCTCACCCTCAGCTAACTCAAACTCTGAAGATTCCAAGTCTATTGGCGACTCAAATTTAGTCAAAGGAACAGGAGCACCATCTTCAACTATCTCATCCTCCACATCATCCGTATCCAGCTCTTCACAAAGACTCAAACCTTCAAAATCAACCCTCAATTCCAACAACTCAAGTACTTCTGGGGACCCATCCCTCAAAGGCTTCTTCCAAAGCCTTATCCAAAGAGGCGAGAAAAAAGGCTCTCTTTCTCATAGATCCAACCTAAAACCTGCTGCCTCTATGAGTTTACGCAAAGAATTTGGCTCCAGAATGGAATCTAAGCTTTCATCGGATGCTAAACTTGATGAAAAGAACCCAGAAAATGAAATTAGCACAAACCCCTTGGAAACTGAAAAGTCAGGAAACTTAGCCAATGAAGAAGAAATTGTTGAAAAACCTATAGAAGAGAATACAACGACTAATAATGAGGAAAATAATGACGATAAACAGACAGAATAAAATATTAAAAAGCAGATGTGAACAACTTTAAAACTGAAATCTGCTCTAAACTTGCTTAATTAACGCTACAATTTGTTCCAGCTCGGTGCTTATAATTATAAATTGCGCATTTAATATAATTATTATACATATATTTATACCTATATCATTAATTCGCTTTAACATATATGCATGCAAAATCATATTTTAACTATGTGTCTGCATGCAATTGGCGCCAAATGGCAAAGAATTAATATTTAATTTATTTAATTTTCTTTTTTTCCCTTTTTTTGTTGTGACCTCAAATTTAAAGCCATATAATTGAAATTTCTGAGTAAATTAGTCATCACTAGAGGAATCATGTGAGTCCCAGTCTTCATTGAGAGTAAAGTCATTAGGGACCACTTTACTACTAGATGAATGTTCTCTAATCTTTATCTTAGATGTACTCTCCTCTGATATTCTAATGTCATTGGGCTCTATGTCCAAGCTACTGTCTTGGTTATTTTCGTCATCTGAGCTTTCACGGAAAATTACGTCACTGATATCACTTTGAATATCTTCAAACTCTACAGTGTTTTGCTTAGTTCCTTTTTTATGAGAGTCTTCTCTCTTAAATCTGGAAATCATGCTTCTTAGATCATCATCTCTACCTATTATTCCCATACAGGTTGCTTTCTTCTTTTTGTCAAAAACAGATGTAATAGGGAAAGGAGAGTTTTTTTGCTCATTTTTGAATAAGTGAATTTGATCATCCATTTCTTTGGTTGAAACCACATCAATAGTTACCATGTCCTGGTTTGGCATTGAAACTCTATCTAGAAGTTCTTGTTCTGCTTCAATAACTTCACCAATATCAAATAATTCAGTGTTTCTATACTTTCTAGATCTGATTCCTTTACTTGCTGGTAAAAGACCTGCTGGCCACTCCCAATGAAGTGACTCTTTCAAATACTTAATAAAAGAGACAAATGTTGAATCAGTATACATCATATTAGATTTCATAGGGCCCGTATATATGGAAGATGTATTCACTCCCTGAGAATTAATAAACCATTTTGGCAAAGAATAAGCATCATATATATAAAGCATTTGGTTTAAATTATTAGATTTAAACATACTCTCACAGTCCAAGCTCTTGTATATCTCTATATTACATGGAAGATCTACTAAAACACCTACGTAATCTATTCCAAGTAAATGAATGTCAAAAATACGAAAATCCTCAAATGGGGTTGGCTGAATTCCAAATGGAAACTTTTCCCCTCTAGTTAACAAACTGTTAACTTCTCTTGAAACCGTATTCGGTATTTTAACCACACACACTGATTCTGGAAGAGCTGAATATATTGAGCTTGACAAATCTACTGAAGAAAATACTCCTCTTCTTAAGTATCTTTGTGGAACAAATTGTAATTGCCTTTCTACCTTAGAAATCCCCATCCTTATGTTTTTTCCACTACCTCTTTCTTTTTAGTTTATATCTAATCCTCTGTTTAGCCTTCTAGTTCATCCCTTATTCTAACTTGCTTAAACTATTTCCATTTTTTTTTGACTATATTAGCTCTTTTATTTCCCGCCATTATTTATATAATCGAAGTAATTACATATATATATATATATATATATTAAATATATAATTATTCAATTTTAAAATCATTGAATAGAAAAAGAAAAGTTTTTATCAATTCATATTAAAATCTACTACAAATACCAACTAAATAACCTTAGAAGGTAAAGAATTCCTTGGTAATTTGGTTTCTGTTCAAATTCATATTTATTCTCTCATTCATTCCTGCCACTCTAATTCCTGCCTACTTCTACACACCTACCTATACCCCCTCCTACCCTTCTTCTTCCCCATTATTTTCCCTATTAAACTCTTTAGACTTACACTCTCCTATGTATAAAAAAAAGATCATTGGACTCAAGCATAACCTCCTACGTTACCTCACACCTTTCTCACCGCTTTTCTAACCTTTGTATTAAAGTGCTTTTTTTTCAAATAATAGCACTAGGCGCCAAACCCCTTAATATTTTATATATTATATATATTATGTTATATATAACATCCATTATTAGGTAACAATAAAGATAACGAGTTAAAAACAAGTTGATTCAATAAATTACAAGACAGGGTATAAAAAACTAAAAACAACTCAGAATTTCTCAATTTACCATTTAAAGTTTACAGTTATATTATCCTCCTGTTAATGTAAATAGATGTCTTATGTCATTTTGAAAGTTTTAATGTGAATTCATTGTAATGGCTCCTATATTTAAGCATGCATTAGGTACTTTAAAAGCACCATTGTTCTGTCAGTTGTTATCAGCAAGGTTACTTATTACTTATATTCTGTTCTGGTACTCAATACCATTCATAGTATTTGCAAATAATTATACTTTGGGAAAAACACATGATCAAATTAACGTTTTAAATATTAATAACTCAAGGTTTATTAATCATTCAGCTCATAAAAACTTTACTAGTAAACCCATAATTTACCAGACAAATTTAATGGATTTAAGAACATATGGTTATGAGGATAAACTTAACAAATTAGAAACCAGTATGAACATTAGTAATGAAAATCCAACTTACAAAGTAATTCATGGAACACCATCTGAAACACTGTTTAATTTAAATCCACAATTTTTTGAGAAATTTCAAGATTCCTCACCATCCAAATGTTATATCCTATCTATGAGTGGAGGAGGAGCAAAAGGCTCATTTTCTGCAGGATTATTAAATGGTCTTGCTTTTATATATAGATATCATGGAATCAAATTAAGATGGGATGTCACATCAGGAGTCTCAATTGGTAGTTTGAATACGATATGGAGTCAATTTTATCATAGTGGACAAAGTAGTCATTTTTCTTCAGAGGCTGCTTCAGTATGGAAGAATTTTTCACATAAAAATGTTCATAATTGTAAAAGTACTTTATCTCAAAATGCACCAATGTTTATTTTTAGGGCTATTACTGAAGGTAGGAAACTCCCAAATTACTTATGTTCAACCTATCCTATGCTTGTATTTATGAGACATCTTATACAAAACAGAAAAAGATTCAAAGGTAACAAATGGAATGCTCTTGCGTATCATTTTAAATATGCTTTACCTTATTTCTTTAATGAAGAGGTACCAAAATCTATTATTCCATCGGTAATAAGATCCAGTTCATCATTTCCAATTGTACTTGAACCAGCAGAAATTTCAGGTATTGGAGTATTTGGAGATGGAGCCATTTCCAAAACTATTGATATACAGAATGCTATTCATAGATGTTTAAAATCTGGTAAAGCAAAAACTGATAAGGATGTTGTCATTGATATTATTACTACATCATATACTGATAATGAATTTTATTCAGTAATTGACCCATTATATTCAAAAACAATGCTCGAATCTTTATCTTGGTTTTTAAGTTTCTATTCTTTTTCTCAAACTTATCAACAATATGAAATTGTTCAAGCTATTAGAAGGTACCCAAATATTCAATTCAGGCATTTTCTTTCATATTTAGATAAAACAGATTCTATTGTTAATAAAATAGGTCTTTTGGATTTTGTGAAAAGTGATCTTAAAGAATCATTAAATGACGGTGTAGAGAGTGGTTTTTACAACTCTACAATGTTTAAAGATGTATGGAAACCTATAATTAGAGATATTTCACCATCTTCAGATTGGAAACCTTATGGAGATAATAAAGTTGTTATTCCAAGTAATAATTTAAATGTTTCAAATCCAGATACTGATACTTTTGTTGAATTTCCCATACTTGAAAATGAACCATATTATATATCACCCATGTTTGAATTTATCTCCTCAACTACTAAAGCTTCAAAACTTAATAAGATTTTGTTTTCTTCAGATTTAATTGACCATGAAACACAGGTATTTCTATTAAAACTCCATCAAGATATCCTCTCAATCAGATTCTTGGAGAGTGTTCGAGAGTTTAATAGACGAAGAGACGATGATTTACTTTATATTGATGAAGAAAAGATTGAAATGGAGAGAAGGAACAAGTATTTGAAAAATAATGACCATGTTTGCAACAAAAAGCTTAGGACTCATAATAATCATAATAATTCACTTGAAAAGGAAGCTTGTGACATTTTCTCTGAATTAATATCTGAGCCATTCTTCCGAGCTTCTAGAAGTCAAATTAAAAGTATTTCAAATTCTTTTGCTTACTCATTAACAATTAGATCTAGATTCATGAAAAACCATTCTAAATTCAAGTACCAAAAGCTTCTTAAAAAAGAGAAAAAGTTAAAAAAATCTTTGAATATAGCTTTTAAGTCTTTCATTGATAAGAAGGATGAAATTGAGAAGTTATACAATGAATATGATGAATTAATGGAACCATTGAATAAAGTTTATGTGTCCATGTTAAAATTAACCGAAAATTGCGGTAGAGATATCCGAAAGATTCCTATAATGTTTCCATTTTTAGAAGGAGAAGATAACAAGAGTCTTATTTGGGCTCCCTCCGAAGAGTATGATTCACTTACAGTTAAGTTTAAAATGAGTACATTGGAACTTCTTTCTGAGATGTATCCTTCTATAAACTGGACCTTAAATCTTCCAGAGAAGCTTGGCGAAAGACCTTCTAGGATAAGAAATTGGAACAATTATAAACAAAGTCTTTTAAACCATTTCAAATTAAATAAGGGTAATGAAATCTCATGTTGGGCAAACCATCCTGATTTTAAGAGTATAATCTCAGAGATCAAGGATCTAACCAAGAATATTTCTTCTCTTAAAATAAAACATTATGAGCTTATGACCAGAATTACAAACATTCAGATTCTTATCACCAGTTATGGAGTTTCTTCTAGAAAATATTCTGCAAATCTGGAGATGCTTTTTAGAAAGAACTTTATTAAGAATCTACAAGAAATTGAGGAAATCTTCCATAAGACTTCTCACTTTAGTTATGGTCCTGGACTTTCAAATGATCACTTAAGTGGACTTACAACCGAAAATGAATTCCGAATAATTAAGGATGAAATTTTGAGAAATATGAAAGATGTAGAACCTCTGGTTAACTCTGTAAGTTAAGTCAAGTTATCAATGGCCAATATTCAATATATAATTGGTGTGGTTTAAATTAATATTAATGAAGATGGTATTTTAATTTTGTTTTTATTAAAAAACTTTATTAGTGTATTGAATGTTATTATAAGTTTTATTAGTATTTAACTTTTAAGTAGACAAACTAATTAATTTTAGTTTCCATGTTTTAATGTCTTGATTATATTAATCAGAGTCAGTATCAAATTCAAAGTCCATAGATAAGTTATTCATTTTTGAAAAGATATTATCAGCAAAACAACATTCAAATTTGACTTGATCTTGATCTTTAGCTTTTCGTAATTTTGGACACATTTTTTTCCAGATATTCACAAGTCTTATTATTTCAGTTTCTTTAGGTACCCATTTAGAACTTGTTCCAGTTACTCTAATATGTATATATTTGATGTTTCCTCCATATTTTTCTATCCAAGAACATAAATTAATTAGATTTCTTGGTTCCAAGTTTTTATCTTTAAATAATGAAACTTTGAGTACCTGGATTTGATTAAGTTCAAGCTGACAGAAGAAATCAATTGGTATTAAAAATGACAATGCTGAGAGTTCCTTAACTGTTTTTTGATATTCAAATAACACTCCTAGCATGTATCCCGAATATATCAAATTATCAAAACCCAAAGAAAGGATAATTTTTGAATTAGATATGCTGAGATTTGTTTTGAGTGGGTCCACCAGGTATTCTAAAATAGTGTTTGAAATTAAGTTCCTGTGGATTTCAGTTATATTTTGGAATTTCATTTCTTCCAACTGTTTGTCTAGAATAAGTGCTCCTGAATTGAATGGATATTGTATTCCATTTATCTTATTTTGGTGAACCTCATTTGATTTAGAAACTCTTATTATCCAACTTCTAATGTCAAGAAATGGTTGCATAACTTGTGGTTCATGCTGAGAAAGTGTCTGATTCTGTATTTTATAATTTATG
Source organism: Cryptosporidium ubiquitum (assembly GCF_001865345.1). Classification (NCBI taxonomy): domain Eukaryota; phylum Apicomplexa; class Conoidasida; order Eucoccidiorida; family Cryptosporidiidae; genus Cryptosporidium; species Cryptosporidium ubiquitum. Next base: position 798,597 of record NW_021639812.1, on the reverse strand, counting down.
TAACTTTTTTCATGAATATGATCACATTCTTTAGAATTATTATTATAGTTAACATTATGATTACCATAAGTATTTGAACTATCACAATTGTAAATTCCTTTATCTTTAAATCTCATACTTAAAGGTTCATACTCGTTTTTGTTCTTACCACCAATATCATCAGGGTGAGAGAATCCCAAGCTGGCGTAGTCAGAGCTAAGCATGAAATCTGATTCCTCTTGAATACTCATACCTTGATATTTGTTGATGTTATAATTATGATTTCTAGAAGATCCATCTTCAAACTTTAAATCATAATTTGCAAAAACTTGTTGATAATTGTTTATATAATTGTTATCTTCTATATTATCATTTTGAATGGAATGTCTTGTATTGTTTATTAATGAAAACATGAAAAGTATTTGGTCAAATGTATCCAAAGATATATACAAATTTCTTAACTGTAATACTTTAAGCATTGGGAAAACGTTTTTTCTTATATATCCAACATTAATTCCTTTTAATTGCTTTAATATTTCGCACCTTCCTTTTGCCATATATTTCTTATTATTTGTAGAGTTTCCTATTATCCTAAATTCCTTTAAATTTTCTAAATCTGGAAAATTCCCAATGAAAAAGTTTTCCAAGAATTGAATTTCAGAAATCTCGTTCTTAGGTACTCTTAACTCAAAAAATTCAATACCTATACCTTTCTCAGCATCATTATATTTTTGAAATGAGTTATATACGTAATCTTGCATTGGAAAGTTTGCTTCATAAATTACTTTCTAAACTCCATCATAGATAAAAAGTTAATATAATTTTGAAATATAATTTCTTTTTTTTTTTTTTGTTTTAATTTGAATTGAACTTACCTTTAAATTTGGGCAAAAACTTGCAAAGATTGGATCTGTCCTGATACAGTGAAACTCCTTCACAGAATTTACTGAGATTTTTAGCTTGTTTTCGTAAATTCTTGTTCTTTTAATACCTTCAAATTCACAATCCTCTAAATCAAGTCTCTCAAATTTAGAAAATTCCTCTAATTGGAAAAGTTTTAAAAATTCAATAATTGAAAGATCCATATTTTTTAATCTAAGTCTTTCTATTGGAGTTTTGAAATTTTGAACAACTTCCTTAACAATATTTTCACTACCTCCATTGTTTTCAGTTTCATAATCTTCTATAGTTCCATTCCTAATTATTTCCAACTCACTAACTTGAAAAAGAATCAAATTTTCAGAATCCTGGATTGTTTTAATTAATCCAGCCAAGTGATGAACTGAATCTGAATATATCACCACTACTCTACGAATAACCTAAAATTGAAAAAGTAAATATTCATTTCTTAATATCTTTTTCCTCCTCTTCATATAAATTTTATTCCTTCCATTTCTTTTATTCTTATTCATATTATACGGAACTTACTCTCAACATTGGGAATGAAATCATTGAAATTTCATCTTTAGCAATTTTATTTAATGGTAAAACTAATGTGTCAATCAATTCTAGTGAGCGAATTCTTATTTTCTTTGATATATTTAATCCCAGTTTTGGGTCATATTCCAATATCTTTTTCTTGAAAACATCCTCCAATGTTTCTGTTTCGAAAAAAGAATGCCTTAATAGTTGTATAAATTTTGAAATTGGTCATTTTATCCAAAATTAAATGAATGATTTCACGAAAAAAAAATAGCTAATAATAAAACATACCAAGATTCTTCACTATCCGACATTATTTATTACTTGCTTTACAAGTTCATAAGCAGTAACTTAATTCTTTTTCCTGTTATTACTTCAACATCGCGTTTTTTTCAAAACTTTATTTATTAATATATAATTATTTTTTCCGCCATTATTTAATTTCCACATGAAAACACCGGTATAGCAATTGTGAATTATTCATTTACACACATTACGTAATTGCATGCAAAGTAATAAAAATGAATGGTTATAAATTCGAATACTAAATATTTAAAAAACTAAAATACCTAAGATTTTGCATTTATATACATGCAAACAAAATGCAAACAAAAATAATAAACCTGAACTTTTCTTTATTTAAAAATAATAATAGAAAAACCTGAAAGTAATTAACTTTTAAACAAAACAAGTGGACTTAAAGGAAAGAACAAACTGATAAATTTAATATAAAAAGCAACTTTGTCTCTCTTTCCTTTCTTTTTACCATTTCCTTTCTACCTGACTTTTTTTCTCAAAATACCATCATATATAAACGACATTAACTTAGAATATTTCAAACTTTTAAAAATGGTTTACATTAGTTGTAGGGATCTTTAAAAACTTTTAAATTAGTATTAGAGGTTTCATTTTTAAGTTTAGAATATACTTTACCATTAGCCTTATGATGTTTAATATGCCAATTATGAGTAGCTTTAGTAATGTGAACAGGTACTCTTGGAAATTCAATTGAACTATTTTCTACAATACGAACACTAGAGTCCTTTAAAATTCCATTATTGTTTCTAAAAACCCAAGTAGAATTTGAATGGGCTCCATATGGACCAACATGTCTTATAGGTATTAATGCGTGGTCTGGTAAAAAGGCTAAAGGTTTTGAATTAGGATCCAAGCTTGAAGTAATTATCCAAAATTCATGAGTACCATCAAACATTATAAATAAGGTTGGAATTATATTATTTTTGCTTGTTTTACCTTCTTTTTTGTAAATTGCTCTTCCATGGTGTAATTTAGGATAATTTTTTCCATCTTTTCTCTCTTCCATAATCATATTATAAACTCCATTAATATATGTATCTTCGTGTGTTACTCTGCCATATAAAGTTAATGAAGAAGGCAACAAAATCTCTACTCCTTTTGATCTTAAGCCTTTATTCCTTTTTCCTTTTATTATTTGAGTATTATTTTCATTTGGAACTGTTTTACCATTTTCAGAGTTATCTTCTACTTTATTATCTTCTTTAATAGTATCACTAACTTGCAAATCTTCATCATTCTCGTCTTTTTCAGAGCTTATTATCTCCATATCATAGTACTCATCCGCATCATCTTCCCATAAATCTTTATCATTATCATCTGCCCAATATTCTGGATCATCTAAAACTTCACTATCAAAATCTTTAAAATTTTCATTATCATCATTTTTTTTGCTTTCAATCCCTTTATTAATAGCTCCAATCATGTCGCTTTTCTCACCAGATGACTCCTCTTGTAACTTTTCATGTTCATTTTCTAAAGTGTCCAACATCATATCAAACTTTACTGATCTCCCTAAAGGTCCTACTGGAAATGAACCAGAAATATCTTTCCTTCCTTTGTTTATTCTAGAAGTAATTATAAATATCAAAATCAATAAAGAAAATACCAAGCTTATTATTCTTAACATCTTCTGAATTTTATCAATCAAATATGCTGCACTTCCTTGTTTATAATTCTTTGTTGAATCCTTTCCCAACACAATATCTGCTACCATTCTAGCAATACCTCTTCTTGCATTTAATATTGGTTTGCTTTCATCCTTCAAACCCACTTCTATACCTAATTTTGTGTGGCCCCCCTTATTTACTCTTTCTAAGCCTTGATCATCTTTTATTCCTCCTTCTCTTAACTCCACCCCATTCAAAGCTCCATTATTATCTATTTGCACCATTTTGTTCCTTTTTTTACCTCAACTCCTTCAAATTCCTCTCAATATCTTTCAGAATCTTGCACTTTTTGTGTGTTGTCCCAATTTTTTAAGACAACACGGTTTTTTAGATGGCGCCAAATCGTAAGTCTGTGCCTTTGCACCATTAATAAGTTGGGAATATATTGAAGATAGGGATCATTGTAATGAAGAAAAAAAGAATAAGAATCCACAAAAGTTAACAAATTATAACTTTTTGTAGCTTTTAAATTAAACCCTAAAAACCAGATTGTGAAATTTTTCTAGTACTGACTTACACTCAAAACTGTATAGATAGGTTACTCTTCTAGATATACTACCGATAATCCTCAAACACTGGACTACTCATGATTGAGGTTTTATATGAAACTTTTTCTAATCCAGCTGTTATTATTACTTTTGTTTTTGAGTATCTAATATTTTCTTTATCTCATCATGCCTATTACGTAATTTATTATACAAATAAGTTGCTTGTCAGTCTGTTGGCGCGCGAATCATCTTAAATAGTATATATTAAAACAGAAAATGTGCATGTAATTATATCTCCCCCATAGATTATTTATAATCCTTGGTATAATTATTAGTGACTTAATAGAGCAAAAATAAATAAGTAAAAAAAGGCATATTATATCAAAAACAGTAGTAAGTTACTCTTAAGCTTCCCTTCTTGCTCTATTCTTTCTATGTTTAATAACAGAGACTGTTGTAACTGTAATAATCATAATAGCCAACAATCCTAGACATATTCCAATAATAATCCATCCTATCTCCACTTCCAGGGCTTCCTTTAAAGCTGGCATATCATCAAAATCATAATCATTTTCAAGTTTGCTCATTAAATTTGGAAGTATTGGTAAACCAGTGTTTACTACAGTTAATTAAATCAGTTAAAGTTAATTATATTATATTATAATATTAAAATAAATTAAGTACAAATAGTCTTAAACTTACCATCATACGCAATTCCATTCTCAAATAATGTTGTCTTAACATCAAATTCCCCACTATATATGTGGTATTTTTCTGAATCTGTGCTATTATTATTGCTACTTATTTCTGTCTTATTTTGGCTGATTGTTCCATTTTTATTTATTTCTGTCATATTTTGATTAATTGTCACATTATTATTATTTATTTCTGCAGTAATATTGTTGCTACTACCTGTTCTATTTCCTATTAAATTTTGGCTACCAACCTCCTGTTCTTTGCCTTTAACAGTCGAATTGTTGATATTATTAACAGAACTTGAAGAACTTTTAGTAGAATTGTTTGTGTTAACACTTCCCTCACTTCCTGAAGAACTTTTAGTAGAATTATCCGCTTTAATACTTCCCTCACTTTCAATACTCAAATTATGTAATTCTTTATTTATATGTACCCCAACAACATTTCCTAAGAAAAATAGAAAAATTACACCCAACGAAACTCCACATATCGTATTACTTAGTTTCATTGCTATTTATTATTAATTTTTTTCAATCTGTACTACTACTGTTGTTGCTGTTGTTGCTGTTGTTGCTGTTGCTACTACTAATAACAATAATACTATTTTCAACCTTAAAAACATTTATTAATTTCACTTTTTGTTCTTCAATTTGGGCTTCCTTAACTCTTATATTTCAATCTCTTTAGTTCTACTTTTATAGAGTTAATATTTTTATTTATCCCTAATTAATTATTTTATTCGTGTGATCTAGCGGCTAATTTCCAATTCGCCTATACATGCAAAATACATTATATATTTGACTACTAGCCTATATTAATAGATCCCTCCTCAAATTTGAAAATTTCCCAATTATTCTTTCTTAAACCCTATTCCTCTAACTTTTTAACTTAAATCCTCATTATTCTCTAATTTCTGTTGATTTTTATTACTTTTTTTAACTAAAACCAATTTCCACTCTTTTTTTTCTTAATACATACCGGCATTTACATGCAAAAATACTTGCAATTTTTTTTGACACGTAATTACATATTTTCATGTGGAAAACATTAACAATTATTATAATATAATAATTATTTTAAAAATAGTATCACTAGTAACAGAAAAAAGGAAAAGATAATCATCTATATTTGTCATGATCAAGACTACAACCTAAATATTTTAGCAAATTTATTCTCACCCTATTTCCGTCTTCATTATTGTAAGAAATTTAGGCACAAATATTAGTATTACTTCTTATTTTAGTTTTTAATTTCCCTTCCCACCAATAGTTTTTCTTTTAAAATAATTCGAATTTCTTAAGGCGCTCAATTTACTAATTTTATGCATGTAATAATTAAATATATAAATATTATTATAGAATAAGAAAAAACTCTAAATATACAAGCAAATTCTTGACAATAAAAACCATAATATTATCACTTTTAAATTATCCCTATTACTCCTACTGCCACTACTATTATTATATCATCTTTGTTACCCCAACTACTTCTACATTACTTGAGTTTTCATTTTTTTTTCATCAATTTTTTAAAAGATAATTATACAAAAATGTCTAATATTATTAATTAATTAATAACCTCAGAACTAACAATAATACATTTATTACTAAAATAATAATCACAGATAATACCAGTAATCGAATTATATTACTACTGGTATGTCTAAGATACAGCTTATTATACTTGCACACAAAAAAATTATATTAATGCAAATAAGACCGTGAGAGACGTATACAGCATTAAATCATATTTTATTTACATTAAAGAAAAAAGAAAATAACTAAATAGTAAAGTTAGACGTTAAATTCAAAACTTGCATGACAGAAAAATTAATTATTCCAAGATTTGTTTCAAGAAATTGAAAGTAAATATTCCAACTATAATTCATATCAAATAAATGAAGTAAAGTTCATTTTTTTTTTTTTTATAATTTTATAGGAGCCATCTCATATCTGATTATATATATATTATATATTTGTATATTATAAATTAATAATAATTGGCCAAATTAAAGACTATAAGTAATAAAAGTTATTAGAAAAAAAACAAAAGAGAAAATTACATAGAATAGAGAAAATAGAATCCTTATTACACCCAAATTATCAAGTAGATATTAAATAAATAAGCAATGGAAATTATTAATAGAACCCTTGATTCGATACTAGTTAAATGTCATAATATCCAAGTAGAAAATATCAAATATGGAGAATTGGTTGTATTAGTAGAATCTGATGATGAATATTCCGGATATTCAGATGATGACATTGAAGAACTAAATGGAGAATATGGAGATATTGCAAATGAATCATCGGTTGAAGATGTATTAGAAATTGTTAGACAAGCAACAATTAAAAAGAAAGAACCAACCATTTATGAAATCGAATTTGAAAATGTTTCTAATTCTTCAGGAAGATGCAACTTTGATGAATTAGTGAAATTCTTGCATAAATTAGGACTTTCTCCAACTGTAAATCAATGTGAGGAACTTAAAAAAGAATTTGGAACTAATAATATTGACATTGAATCTGCTTTAAAAGCTTATAATAAAACATCTGCTGATAAGTATACTCAAGAAGAGTTATTAGTTTCATTAAAATCCACCAAGCCTGAAATTACCAGAAAAAGACTTGTTATTCTTTTACAAACATTTGGAGATAAGATGACTGAAGATGAAATTAATAGAGCTCTTGATAAACTTGAAATAGGAAATGAACCAATTAAAAAAGATGAATTCATTGAGAAATTATGTATTGGATCGAAACAGATTAAAAGATCTGATTGTTCCAATAAATCAAAAGAGAATTTGAATGATTTTTCTGAAAAAAATGATATTAATAATGATCAGAAAGAAGAACTTTCTCAAATTAATTAAATAATGTAATAATATCTTTCTGAAATTAATATTCATTATTGTTATGATTATTATTATTATCTTTTAAACATTAATGTATTGCAATTTACAGCCATGCATTAATGTATCTGAAATCATAATTCAGTAGAAAAAAAAATTAGTTAGATTGTAACTTAATCTTAGTCTTGAAGATTCTGATTTGTCTTAATGTCATCAATTTCAATTAATACATAATTTATTATTAATATTATTATTAATATTATTATTATTATTATTATTATTATTATTATTATTATTATTAGTATCATCTTTCTTTCCATATAAGTTCTCATAAAACTCAATTCATTTACTTATTATTTTTCTCTGTTTCTTTTACTTATTTTCTCTTTATTTTTCTTTTTTTCTTTCTCTCCTTTTCTTCTTCCAATGTTTATTTTTCTATTAATCCCTATTCTTTTCTTCTTTCTCTTTTTTTTTTTTTTTTCATCTTTTTCTACCATTTTTTATTTATTCCTTTACTTTCCTTCTTTTTCTTTCTTTCTTTTTCTCTTTCTCTTTCTCTTTCTCTTTTATTCTCTTTCTCCCTCTCTCTTATGATAATTAACTTTCTTAAAAGAAAAAAAAACAAACTAAATTACATTGTTTTATACCATTCTCTTATTATATTATTATTGATATTATCAAGGTAATCAAAATAATCCAAGCAAATTTTACTTCTTTTGATTTAAAGGCTCCAGAAGATGTATCTGATTGACTATTATTTATCAATAATAATTAAAAAAAAAAAAAAAAAAGTAATATTTTGTTATTTAATGAAATTAAATAAAGTTCATCTAACTTACCCTTTTGTAATGTTTTTATCTACAATATTGAAATCCTTAAATTCATTATCTTGTACATCATCAAAATTTGGATTAGATTTGCTATCATTTTTTAAATCTTCGATAATATTTTCTGATGACCAAGTTGAATTCTCATCCTCTATTGGGTTTCCAGATCCAATATCTGGTATATCAAAAGGAAATGAATCAACATTTAACTTATCAACTTGTGATTTGATTGGCATAAATAAGGGATTTGTTAAATATGGAATAACTACCTGTTTGTTATGTATCTTATTTACAAAATTAAAAACAATAGTTGTTGGAACACTAAAATAATGAATATTTATATTATATATTTTTTATTGAAAAATATAATTAAACTTACCCAAAAGTCAAAACATATTGATCATAATATGGTATAACATGTGGTGAAATAGTTATTTCTGGTATAGATCTTAAAAATAATAACAATTCTTGAGGTAATACACTATCATCATATAAATCATTATCATTATTACTTTGTTTCTTATCTAATAATAAAGAAACAGGAGTAATAGGATGATTTGAAGCAAAAATCATTGGTGTTAAGTCATTAAAACCCATTTGAATTCCATCAATCTGTTTAGCTTTTGGTAATCCTTCTTCAATCAAAGTTACTTTATAATGTCCAAACAATTTTTCCAATCTATTTGTATATTTTGGAGGAATATTTTCTTTATTTAAAACATCCATAGAATGATTAATATCATTTGTAAGTATTCTAAATTTTAAATTAATTTTTGTTATTTGTTTTATTAATAATTTTAAATAAACTTACTGAACATAAACAATAGAACCAGAATGAACACTTGAAGGTATATTAGAACATTTAATTGATGTTGATAAATCTATTGGTAAAGGTACTGGAATAATATGAATATTACTTGGCTTAATTGATAACATTATAGAGATTGTATCTTTAATAGATTGAGTAAATCTTCTAAAATCTTGTGCTACCTAAAAATTATAATTAATTATTAAATAAATTAAAAAGTAATTCATTATAATTAAATTAAACTTACATCTAAACAATAATCTCTTCCATATAGATCAAATCTTAATGTATATAATTTAGCTGAATCAGAATTATTAACTTGAGGAATAAATGTTTGGTAATTTTCACCTTCTATATTAATTATACCAGTCCCTGTTCCATTAATAGTTGAAAATACAAATTCAAAAGGTATTAATGATGTTCTTTGTCCAAACATTGAATATATAGATTTAGTTAATTCATTATTTGATTTGACAGTCTCTTTAGATAATTTTAATAGGATTGATTCTCCTTGTGAATGATTAATAGAAATTGGTCTTGGTAAAAAGAATAATGGAGTTAATTCATCATTTGGTAATATTGAGAGTAATTTACTGTTCAAATCAATAAATCCATCATTATTCTATAATATTTACAAAATATTAAATTATTATGAGTAAAATAAATAAGTTAGTAACTTTCTATTAATAAAGACCAAGTCAAATTAATAATAACTTACATCATTTCCAAAAGATCTTTCATATAAAATCAACTCAGCAAAGAAATTATCTTCATTTATTATACACCCATTAGTTTTTTTCTTTAAAAGTAAATGTTGTTGAATTATTATATTTCTCTCAATTTCTTCATATAAAAGATTTGGTATTGTAGTAGAAACTGAATGTCCAACCAATATTATTGGAGTATATTCATTTCCATTAAATATATATTTTGCAGTATGTAAATTATCTAATAATTTTGGAATATTGTCTTGAACATTATGTATAAATATTCTATTCAATGATAATATGAAAAATGAATGATTATTTATTGTATATAATTATTATACTTACCTCACAGTATATTCTAAAACACTTTGCTGGCAGAATATATTTTGTTCATTTTCTGTTGGTGGGAAATTTTTAATCTGAATCATATGTGGACTACAATTGAGTAACTTGTGTATATTTGCTGCTATATTTAAAACCATGATAGTTGCATGATATTTAGATATATCACAGAATGATATGTTTTGAAATAGAAATGTAAAGTCAATAATCTGGAAATCATCAAATCCGTTAATATTAAAATTGGAAATATTTTCTTTAAATAATCCTTTTAATAAATAAATTGGGTAGCCATATTGATAATTGTTATATATTTCTTGTCTAAGTTCTTCAAAGCTGTTAAATGGTATTCTTAAAGTTGCAATACTGTAGTTCCTATGTATTCCTTCTGCTATTTGACTGTCAATTACAGAAATTTGATTCTGTTCCAAACTATTCAATATACTTTCAGTAATTTCGTTCACTTTTCCTATTGAATCCTCTTGTTCATTTATTTCTTCAGAGCGAGTGGGGAATTCTTCATTTAATTCCTTAATACCCTTATGTGAGACAATTAAAGTTGCTATGTCGTACATATTTTTATACTCTTCATTATTTTCTTTCTCTAAGTTCATTTCGTTATTGTCCATAAAATCATTTCCATCCAAAATGTCCTTTTCATTGTTCTGGTTGATTATTTTAAGATAATCTTGAAAGTTTGAGAATTCTGTGTCTTGGTCCTTGTATTCTTCCTCATCTCCATTATCAGTGACATCTGGCACAGTAGTAGTAGTAGTGGTGGAAGTGGTGGTGGTAGTAGTGGTAGTAGTGGTGGTGGTGGTAGTAG